>NW_022595244.1:6396687-6418511 GCF_009176505.1 Sitodiplosis mosellana
TCGTACATAAGACCATATTGGAGTGAAAGAGAGAGATTCCACTATTTATCAGCTTCCCACCGGAATTATTTCGATAACTCAAGGAAGAGTGGATTGTGTGAGAAATAATTCCGGTGGGAAGCTGAAAAATAGTGGAATCTCTCTCTTTCACTCCAATATGGTCTTATGTACGAAAAAAATAATTCCGAACGATTTTGTCGGAAAGTCGTAGAATACCGGCACAGTTGGTTTGGTTTAACTAATATGCAATCAATTTTTCTCTAACAAAATACTAACGAAATCCACACTAATTGCAAACAATGGTTGTATTGCTTCACGTTTTCCACCTTTTTTCCAGTTCTTTATTATGAAAATGCATTCACCTTTTCGAAAGTGATTTTCCACGTTTTTACTAACAATCGATTTGAATGAAACTGACCAAAAAAACTAACATTTTCAAACCAGAATTAGAAAGGAAAAACAGGCAAATTGTCTTTAACTTGATTGGTTTTGTTTTTGTTCGTTTTGATTTGATTTGAATTCTTTGGTTTATGATATTAATATTCAATTGCACTTGTCCATTTAGATCTGGAGCTCAAGCACCGCCAATGTACACCGAAATGTTACCAGGCGGCCAATTGTTGGCTTTGATTATCCCATCGTTGACTGAAACCATGGAAGGCACATACTATTGCTCAGCTTCATATGCCAACACTGAACCCATCGTAGCTAGTGTTGACATTCAGACTTATGGTAAGTAAAAATTTGCTTGGAATTCAATACGAACGATTCAAACGATTTTCATTGCAAAAATAAATCGTTCTCCTTTTCAAATAGTCGCAATCACATGGAGAAATGCTCCTGAATTCCAATATCCAGTTGCTGGCAAAGACCACGTCGTTCAATGTGAAGTATCGGCAAATCCGGCTCCCACAGTAGATTGGCTCCGCAACGGCGATCCCGTAAATACAATTTTTCTCAATCGATTGAAATATTTCGACAGAGAAATGATCAAAGAACAATTTTTCAATTTAAAAATGTGTCAACTTCCAGATTAAAATTGAGCCAGACAGTCGATATGTAATCCAAACGAAAGGTCTTCTGGTGCGAAATGTACAAGAATCCGATGATGGAATTTACACATGCCGTGCAGCCGTCATTCAAACCGGTGAATTGGTTGAACGAAATATTCGCGTTGAGGTGCAAGTATTGCCAAAAGTCCAACCATTCACAATGGAATTGGAAGGTGTCGAAGATCAGCCATTCTCGGTGAAATGTAACGCAACTGGTAAACCAGTACCAACATACACATGGATCAAAGACAGTGAACAGTTGAACGTTGAAAATGCGGACAGGTAAATTTTATCGAAAATTCGCATCGAGAACGTATTGTGTTATAAATATATTTTTCTATTGGTAGATTCCAAGTGAATGCATTGACCGGACAATTGAGCATATTGCGAGTGACAAAGGACGATTATGGCAACTATACGTGCCGTGCAAAGAATACAGCTGGTGAAGATGAAGCGAAAACTCTTATCAACGTATTGATTCGCCCACGAATTTACGAACTTTGGAATATTACGCGCCCAGAACATGAAGAAGCTGAACTTGTTTGCAAAGCTACCGGTCGCCCGCCACCAGAAATCACATTCAGGTATGTGGATAGATATGAAAAAAACCATATTGACTTTGTGCTGAGGAACGCTCCCGAGCTAAATTATAAATGGAATTTACTTCCCTTTGTGCAGACGCTGGGGAACCACTGATGACTTCATTCCGGGTGCACAATACGGACCACAAAGCTATATTTACTTGGAACAACGCGGTGATGAATACAAAGGTGAATCGACTGGTGTCCTTCGTTTCGAGAGATTGCGACGCTCCGATGATGGTTTGTACGAGTGTATTGCACGTAACAAAGGCGATTCAGCATACAAAGTCGGTCACATCACCGTTGAATACGCACCATCCTTTGAGCATATGTTGGCATTACCACCAGTTTACACATGGAACGAACAAAGAGCTAACCTCAGTTGTTTGGCACAAGGTACAAAAGCAATTTTCAATTAAAATTTCGATGAGAATTCATCAATTTTCGTTCGATTTAATTAAAATTCCATTAAAATTGTCCATTTGTGACACAATTTCAACGTTGCCATTTATTTCCAATTTTGATAGGTTTTCCAAATGCAACAATCGAATGGAAATGGAATGACCGTCCGATTCGTGAATTGAACGATCCAAATATGCAAATTGAAGGAAATGGCCCACGCAGCGATTTGTTGATTATCCCACGTGAACGCCGTTACTACACCGCATACAAGTGTGTTGCTAAAAATCGTCTTGGAACCGCTGAACACATCATGGAACTTCGTGAAGCTCGCATTCCCGATGTCATTCCTCAGGCCAAATCAATTGTTGTGACTGCTACATCAATCACATTTGAAATTTTGTCACCGCCATACGACCCAGGTCTTCCAATCACTGCATTCGCTTCACAATACAAAGACCGAAACGAACCCGACTGGACAAATGCATACAATCGCTCATGGTCACCGGAGAGTAAATTCACTGTTGAAGGTCTTCGACCACAGACTTTCTATGATTTCCGATTTGCTGCACTCAACAAAGTCGGTTTGGGCCAATGGGGTGCATACGTGGCACAAGCTACACCAGTTCGTTCATTCCCTGAATCACCGAAAATTTTGCACAACAAAGTTCAAAACAGCGAAAATAAAGATGAAGAACCACTCGTCGTTTCACCATACTCGGATCATTTTGAATTGAGCTGGAGCATTCCTCCCGGTATTTTGAATGATTTTTAACTTTTTTGCCTAAGCCACTTTTCAGCGTTCAATCGCTTATTTACAACCAGCTTTAAATAGTAATTTTATGAATGAAACTCATGTGAATTTTGTTCATTCCAGATAATGGAGAACCAATCAATTTCTATCAGATCAGATATTGCCCGGTAAGTGAGCGTTGAAGTGAGAAGCGTTCGGAAAATTTGGATGGTTTCATATCAATTTTTGAACATTTTTTTTTTCATAAATCAACTAATTTTTCCATAAAATCTTCTTTTTTCTAACCAATAATTCCATCAACAGGGTCTAAAAGTCGACGGTGCTTGGAATGAAGTCAATCAATTGTGCGAAACAAAGAATGCGCCGCCAAGCGAAACGGTTGGTTTTAAAATGACTGGATTGCGTGGCGACACATACTATCGCATACAAATTCGTGCACACAATGCAATCGGTTTCTCGAAACCAGTGACACTGCTTATGAAAACGGCTGTAGGTGAGTCAACAAATGCACTTGGTTCACTTTTATACTACGGCCATACATCATCAGCCTCCAGTATTTATTATTATAATTTCATCACTCAATTGAACTGTATGATGTTTATGTTGTCTAGTTTTTGTGTATATTTCGGTTTTTATGATCACTAAACCGGTCTATTTAAGTTCATTACGTAATTTTTTTTTCAATTTCTTTTATTTTTTTTTGGGAATATCATTTTTCGAAAATTGAAATCAAAAAGAGAAAATTGAATAGTTTTGTTTACCAGCTCGATTGAAAATGAGCTTGAAATTACGAAATAGAATTAAGTCAAATCCAAAAAGAAAATGACGATGTCGGTGAAAAGGAAATCCACCGCTTAAAATTGAATTTACGGGAAATTATGTCGAAATTTCGTTACACAAAATTAGTGAGAAACAAAAAGAAATCGTTTATGTCTCTCTCATTCGCTCATTCATTCGTGCGTTGCTTAGAAAAAATGAAACGAACACAATTTGATGATTCGATGCAAGTAAAATCAAATTTCGACATAATTCAGTTTCTATTTCCAAAATAATTTATCAATCATTTTGTATATTCTCATCAACTCTTCCGTTCAACTTGATTTACGTTGAGTTTTTGATTTTTGACTCTTGATTCAAAAAAAAAATGGCGTCTGATATGGTATGTTATATTTTTCAATGGGTTCTTTAATATCTCCCCCTCCACTGAAAACATAAACCAATTTCATTTGTTTATAGCCACTGCTCTCTTTCATTTGAATTGTAACCAAATATATGTATTTGTGGTTGTTTCACCGTAATCATAAGGTGTTTTCTTACTACAAATTGGCACATTCCATTCATTTAGACATTTTAATTTCACCTGCCGCTCATATCCATTTCAGTTTGATCCACCATTTATGTGTGTGCATTTTCGGTTCATTCGACTTTTGTTTTGTTTCAAAATCAAACCATGTTGAAACATTAAACCTAAAAAACTCATTATAACACACATATATAAATATATATATCCATATAACACACATCCATGGTACACTCACTCTCACACACACAGAATATTTTCAGAAGCAGCGCCTCATTCACATAAATATCGCTGGTTCTCATTTCATTGTTAGTATAGTAATGTATTTTTGGTGTATGTGTATCTTTCTTGCTGCATCCAGGCGATAAGAGGTATAAAGGTGGCAGTGCCGCTTGTGCACAACACAATCCATGGTTGTTATCATTAGTCTTCACAGCGTTAGTGGCATCGATCATGTTCAGCAATAGTAATCCATTTGCAACGACAGACACACAACCTTTCATGCACTGATTTCGCCAAAAACTTCATCCTAACACAGAAAAAAAAACCAAAAAAAGAATGAAAAAAAATCAAACACAGAAAAAATCTTAACTTTTACATCTATGAATGTTCTCCATTTCTGATTCAATATTAAGTTTTTTGTTATTGTTGTTGTAGTTGAATACATTATGTGAAGAGCACAAAGAAAGAAATGATCAATGAAATGTGTAGCTACCCCAAAGACCGAGGCTCATTTACTTCTTTTTCAATGTTTTTAGCTTTTCGTTTCTTTAACTCTGTGTCTATTTCTTTGTAGCAACTCATTCAGTAGCTTCCAACTGATGCAAGGCTTTTATGCACTTGATTCGAATCAAAAAAAAAAAAAAAAAAAAACGATAAAAGCCTAGACATCTACATATGTCTTTGTTAATTTTAGACAACATTCCATACATTCATTTAGATGTTCACTCGCCTTCACATTCATTCATTCATTTGCCACTCAGCTCATAATCATTTGCACACATATCATGCTGTTGCAATGTTGCATGCCCGAACAAAAAGACGCCATTTTAATTGGCCGTTCTTCGCAAAGGAAATTGGCCCGTCCATTCTCATCAAAACTGTAGCAAACTGTTTTGTTCAACGTATATAAATTTCGTTACATCTTCTTATGCATGATGTAGTTCATCTATCTCTACACTGGATTCATCAAATTTGTTTGTTTTTCCTTCTCTAAGGTGATATCGCAAAAAGAAAAACAAATCGAGCGAATGATATTGATCTAGACAATTTTATTTACAAATCATAAAATATATATTGCATATTTATCATGGAACAAATAAAGTCCATCACAATCATACTCAAAGATGTAGTGTGTGTATGCTGTTGTTCAACGGCTTTCTTTCTGGGGGGAATCACTGGAACGACAGCATGTAGCCTAAGAATTGGACACACAAAAAAATCATTCAAATAACGAATTTAATACATTCTTATTAGATTAACCAACATGAATGCAACCATAGCCAATTTAGACAAAACGCAAATCAATAAAAAAAACTAATTAAAAATCCGTTGAATTGACTTCAAAATGAATGTTCCGTACAAGGGAAATCTTCTCAGTAATGCATCCACATTTTTTTAACGATGAAAACAAATACATACGTAACGATACCAAGTGAACTAGATAAACAATAAAAGTAAACTCGAAATTGCATCGCTTGAGTCGATCATTTCAGAAAATTTTACTCAAAATTTCATATAAATTGAAATCAGAAGCGGGACAAATAACCGAATTTTGCACGGGAGACCAACCTCAAGCGATGCTTCGTATCATATCATGATACATTCAATAAGAAACAATTTGTTTTGTGTTCTATAGCTATGAATTTGTTCAAATATATGTGTGTATTTGTAGTTTATGCATGACTTTCAACTTGAAAAATCCGTTCAAACGGAGTTTTTCTAAAAAACCAGCAAAATTCTAGCAAAATTTCTCTATTGGATCTCACCTTTGGATGAAATGTACCTTTCAAACATTTTTTTTTCTCAAAAAAAAAGAGATTGGGAAAGCTGTGTTTGGATCCATTTATTCAGCTATCCACAAGAGAAGAATAATCTGTTTGTCAGCAGAAAATATCGAAAATTTTGGACAATAAGCTGGTTCCACGTTCATCGATCACAGAAAAAAATCGATCCAGTACATCTTTTACAGCATTTTTACCGATTTTTGTTTTCATAATCGTCTAATCTGTCGGACTTGAATGCTTTTACAACACATTTAATCGAAGATTTTTTTTCTGTTTGGCGTTAATTCCGTGTAAATGACGCAAAAATGAAAGCATAGAATAAACTACTTTACGAATAAGTTTGCTTCACAAAAAATGCCTTAGTTAGTGAAAATATTTAGTTAGTTTCAAAAGTTCGATAGTGAAAAAAAATAGATTTTTCTTTCTTTGTAATGAAGATGATGATGACTAGGAAACATATAGTTGTTGAATTAGAAGGAGCCGTTCAATTATATTGTTCAATTAGATTACGAATTTTTTTACGCATACGAATCAATTCCAATCTCTCTGTTTTTACAAGTGTTTGCCGAATGTATTTAATAATAAAAACAAGTATTTAAGGGATGTTTACGAAATAAAACGAATAATTGAGGGAGATCTTTTAAATAAAAAATCGGTGTGTACAAACAGATATAACAAAATATAAACGATATAGCATTTATCATGATATTAAAAAAAAAGAAACAAAGAGAAGATAAAATGACGGACTTTTAACAAGCGCAACAACAACGAAAAAAATATTTGCAAAGAATTGAATCAAAGATTTGTTTTTAAGTCCGAATCGTGTACCAAATGTCATTTAACGTTGGATACGAACACAAGAACCAATCCAAGATGTTAGCAATTAACGATCAATAAATTAAACTATACGATTGCAAGTTTTCATTTAGAATGTAATTAAAAGCAACAAAACTTAAAGCGAAACAATAAATAAACTCGTTTTTATCTATTACGTTTTAAACCGAATCAAAAAAAATGTCGCGTATTCCGACGAGAAAAAAAACAAATGAAAAAAAAAGTCTTTTTCCACTGAGATCCACCACAAAATCCTTCTCTCTGTGTCGGAAAGCCGTTGTTGCCCTTCCATTCCACCGCATCAGCATAAAACTCGACTCTCTTTTTTCTCTTGTCGTTTAAAACTACCAACCAATTAGATTTTTTTTTCCATATACGAGTTCACTTATCCTCAACAAGAAGGTAAATAACTTGCGTTTTTTTGCTTTATTTTTCTCTATGGACTCTACTCCTTTGATTTAGCGGTTTTTCTCCCATCTTGAATGCTAAAATAGTTTGTAGATTTAACGCACAGTCACAGCAAAAACCTTGTCCCAATTCCAAAAATCTATCTTTTTTGTAAATACATTTCTTTATACCCTCCCTATACATGTTTTAAGAGCATATGAGACACTTAAAAAAAAACAGCCAACACAAACAAAAACGCCGCACCAAATGCAATTGAAACTCAAAGAACTACAAAATGAATGCAGTGACGACAAAAAAAACACACAAACACACTGAACAGTGAACACACATAAAAGCTTATGCATGAATTGAAGCTAATTGGCGCTTTTCATGTACCAATGTGAGCGCAATTACAAGGAATTTCGTGTCATTCCACTGCATTTTTCATTCACTGCGACCGAACGGTGAAGTGCATAATTAGACTGGATTGAAAAACGGTGCTAAAGTGCTTTAACTACTCTCTTCTTTCAATTGCTCACATGTTTACTACTATTTGTCATTTGCTTGAATGAAACCCCTCATTTTTTTGTTCCAAATGGATATAGCATCCGGATGAACAGTGCTACAAATAATTGCGATAAATGAAACCTCTAACAAAAAAAAAACTAATTTTTAGGCAGAAAAAAAATACACGAGAAAATCAAATGATGCGCTTTAGAGTTAAATTTGAATGTAATTTTAAATGTTCAATGTAAATATTGATGAAGTCCAATGGTGTTGGATGTTGATAGTTTTTACCAAAAAAAATGGTAATGGTAATTAGGTATATCTAAATTTTGTTAAAAACAAACACATATTTTTGATGTTATTTTCTTTGAATTTAATGCGAATTTTAATTGAACTAGCTCATTTGCGCTTAAAAACGGATTTTTAATTATGTTTAGGATAAAATAGACGAAAAAAACTGATTCGTTTTTTTTTGTTTCAAAAGAATTATCAATCAAAATTCAAATTAACATTTCCATTGTGGTGATTGGGAATTAGTCATGCGAAATTCAATCAACATTTTCGAAGTGGTGGTGGAAAGTAATTTTTTGGTTATCAAAGGGTTTTCTATTTTTGGTTTAACCATGCTATTTTCATTTAAACACTTTTTGGTTACACTCAACGTTCGTTGTTTATTTTTGTTTTGTACACATTCATTGCACCTAAAACAAAAACACACACAACTAAAATTCATTGGATTCTATTCTATTTACCCGTGCAATTTTCTCTAATTGATTTTACTTTTGTATTTGAAATTAACACATTACACATACACACATACAAACACTTACATTTTGTGTAAGTACTTTTCTACTAAAAACACACCCAAAATGTATTCTCTTTCACAACATTAATCACCACCTCGAATATTCACTAATTGCAATATTTTGCTTTATTTCTGTTCTAATTGTTTTGAACTAATGAACACACACACACACACCCACCCATATGTACACACACAAATTACTCTTGGTTGGATTTGGCTACACTGACACACACACGCACACAAAAACTGAATAAATGAATGTGAACGACGAATCGCAATTGGATTTGTGAACTTGAAATTTATAGGTCGCGACTTAGTGATTCCGGCGCAACCAATAAAATCAGCCTCACTCATTGCTGTGGCCGTCGGTGGTGTTATACTGTTCTTGCTGATCATTGACTTTGTTTGCTGTCTGACGCTTCACATCGGTGTGATTGCAACATTGTGCCGACGCAACAAACGAGCCCCATCCGAATTGGACGAAGAAACGAAAATCGGCAGGTGAGTTAGATTGTGTTTCATTTCACTATTTCATACATACAAACAAACTAAATTCGCCAACATGAAAAGAAATTGGAAAAGACGGTTTGTCCTCTTTGACATTTCTTCATTGTACAAAAATCCATGCAAAAATTTCTCAATCAATTCACTCTCACAACACTTTCTCTATCTGTCGCACTTCTATCAACTCAATCATTCATGATTCACTCTCATTCTTCATACGGCTGTAAAATGGATCAGAAATTTCAAAAGTTTTGTAGAAAATCTCCTCTTTTGCCAATAGATACATTTGTTTTTGTCCATTCCGCTCATTCGTTTTCGTGCAATACAATGCAAGAAAAATTCAGTCTTGAAATGAAAGTCGAAAAACCGATAAAAACCAAGTCGAAACCAATTTTTTCTTCATTCCCAAACCAATTTAACTATGTATAGTCTTTACGGCTGGCGTTTCCCGCTACCCTCGCCTTTACCTTATTGCAGCGGACAACTTGTGAAGGAACCACCACCATCACCATTACCATTGCCACCACCACTCAAACTTGGCGGATCACCAGTCACCACACCGTAAGCATCAACAACAACCCGCTGTGCTCGATGTTCTTTCTTTTTTCGGTTCTTCTTTCGTTTTTTGATGTGTGCTTACGTTGTATCTCTCTTTCGTTCTTATCAATTTTGTTCGACTTAGTTTTTCTTTTCCCCGTTTCGTTGAGTTGCTGTTTTTTTTAAATCAGTTTTTGCAAATATGTTCAAGACAGTATCGTAGCATCCTTGATGCATATTTTTTTGAGTTATTTAACGATTTATGTTTCAAAAGTGTTTTTTGTCTGTTTATTGATGAGGCCAGCAGAGGAGATTGCATTTATCTTTGATCACAACTGAAAATGAGCACAAATTAAGACGCGCTCTATGTCTCAAATGCACTTCCATTATGTCGTTTACAGTAGCACAAAGCGATGAAAACTTAACCTTGGAGTACAGTTCTTCTCAGAATTCGACGAAACACGAATAAAAAAAACAAGAGCCCAAGTACTTTGTATATTTAAATTTAATCAAGCTTCGGTTTGATGCAAAGAGCAGTTATTTTCTTTGTAAATTTGTCTGTATATTTACACATTGTTTGCATCAAAGATGCATTTTCACTCAGTATTTTTTTTGTTGCGTGACGCCATTTCGACGACTAATAAAAAAGCGTGCTCAAAATCATATAACTGTGTCGAATCAGTTTTTTGTTATGCGCCGGAGAATCGTTTATTTTCCAGCGACGAGGTCTTGTTAATCTTTTTTTGCAGAAAATGAAGAGAAAAATATTGCAGAAAAACGGTTGCATATAATAATGGAGTTGGAACGCGATAAGTGCATCTCCACAGGATGGCGCATTTTTTTTCGTTCATTTCCGCATTTCATTTTTATTTCCAACGATTTTCTTTTGTTCATTTCTCCGTCAACCAGTTTTTACTTACAAATAACGCATTTTTTGTTTTCTCCACAGGGACGAGCACGAGCCACTGAACGATTGTGATTCGATGAAGAAACCGTTGTCCGTTGAGTATGACGGTCGAACCGTTCATTCCCGAAGCGGTGACTTTGTCGGCAAAAACTCAGCGGTGTGAATGTAAAGCGGACACCTGCAACAACGACCTAATGGGATTACAACTGTTAATTGAATGACTTTTGATGGAAAAAATTCTAAAAAAATAAGAAAGAAAAAGAATCGACAAAGAGAAAATAAATTTATGTATGATAAACGCAGCAGCAACGCTAAGAACACAAGAAAAAAATAGACAAAAAAAACATCCATTTGCTAAATGTGAACAATTCAAAATGCAAACAAGAAAAAAAATCATGTAATAAATGTAAACGTTAATATTTAAGAGTAGCTATGAATAACAATAATTTCGATGTCAACATTTACCAAAGTAAGACTATCAAAGGAAAAGAAATATGTGTCAT
Organism: Sitodiplosis mosellana; assembly: GCF_009176505.1. Classification (NCBI taxonomy): domain Eukaryota; kingdom Metazoa; phylum Arthropoda; class Insecta; order Diptera; family Cecidomyiidae; genus Sitodiplosis; species Sitodiplosis mosellana. The sequence goes on from NW_022595244.1 coordinate 6,407,764, forward strand.
TGCATGCAGCAAATTCATACGTAATCAGCGAACGATCTTGATTGGCAGTTTGATTTTGCCATACAAACCAAAAGCATTCTCATTCACAATTGATTTTAAATTAAATTTTGTTTTCGCCAATTTTTTTCTTTCTTGAATAAGTTCCAATTAACTAAAAGAAAATTCGAGCGTAATTGTCACAAAACACAAAAACAATCCCAAAACAATTTATTAGTTAAGTATCGGTTAATATGTATCGTCTCTAGCTGTAAATTGTGTCTAATTAAGGGAATTTTTTTTACGTGAATTGGATTTAAAAAAAAAAACAAATTTAGTCTTGGCTTGCTTAAGACACACAAAGCAAGATCAGTTTACTTAAAAAAGAAGAAGAAGACGGTGTAAGCGCGAAAACGCCAACATTTTATTGTTAATAATTGACAAGTAATATAATTAATTTCATATTTTTTTCTTTGTCTTTCACGTTTAATTGTTATATGTGTCTAAATATCTAATTCCATTCCGTTTGAATAATAAGCTAGAGACCAGAGCGAGAGGTATTACTAAATAAAATGAAGGAATACGAAAGAAAAAAATAACAAACAGATAAAATAAACCAAATTTCATAATTTATCCTACGTGTAGCTGAAGTAAGTGACGAGAAAAGAAGCCAAAAAGAAAGAAATAGAAATATTAAGTCGATGCATCCATTGTGTGATTTCGTTTTCGTTTCTCTCACACACTGTGTGAACTCGGGATAAATAAATTCACCGAGCCGAACTGAACTGATATCAATGAACAATTATTTCACGAAAACGTACTTACTAATCATACTTCCCTGGTTACAATCACTATAATTTCTCTGATAGTGGATGTTAATTTCAATTTTGCTCATGGCCAAACTACATCCATTTTAACAGCAGATTCCATGCTCTGCATTTTAATTGTGTATCTTTGGTCATGGCTCAGTCGATCAAAGGATTTATTTTAAATGGATCAAAAAGATGTAATCTCTCAACTTATACGCAAATTTTATGGAAACTTACCATGTTCACAATTTCCATCATTTACCTTTAACCAAGCAACGCCATTACTTTATGTGCCATTGAATATTCGCTTCAAACCATATAAATATTTACATTAAGTTCTCCGTCACATGACAACAATACCCGTTTCATTTTTTTCGTCGATTTTTTTTTTGTTCATTGACAAAATTCCAAAGATAATTCAAGCCAATTTTATTCCGTAAATATGATTTTCACTGAATAATTTTTTATTCCATATTCAAAACTGCCTTATTTGTCTAAATATGCTAAATGTGTTATACAACAAATTCTGCAAAACGGTATAATTCCAAACAAATCACCAAAAACCGAATTTTCAAACTATTTTCCAATCTTTGGTCTGATTTTATTCCATTTTTTTGTCTGCAATTTTTTTGGTGCGAAAATCGGACAGTTTATCAATTGAAATTTTTTAACAAAAAATTATGCAAAAACTTACTATCGATAATAACCGCATCTATATTCAATTTAAATTAATGAAACGGGCGAATTCAAACCAATTTTTAGTCGTTGGTCCAATGCGATGCAATTTTATTCCCACAATTCGGAAATTAGTCAAAAGAAAAACACCAGGGAATGTGGCCAAGACGAACGATTGAACGTTTGTTTGCTTTGTTCCGTTCTTGCTTTAGTTAAACACATATTTGCTATACAAATATAAATTGTGAATTTTTTTATATATTATTTACTCAACAACAACAACAACACAATGGAAACGGTAATAATTTTGACTTAAGCAAAATTTTATATTACGTATTATGATCAACTGACACGTGAAACGAAATAAAAGAAATAAATGAAAAACAAAACACGAGATGGACATGGATATTTTGAGTTGAGTTTCGATTCTTGATATATCACAATGAAGTAAAGAAGATGTAAACTGATATTGAGTTAATCCCATTGAGAAGATCATAGGCAAAAATGGTGTTGAAGCCGATCACGTAAGTATTGATCACTTCGCGAGTGTCCCGAGGGGTCAGTTAAGCCTATCAAACGGTTACCATTGAAAATATATTCACGACACTTGAGTTTCAAGTCACTTCACTTACTTACCTTTCCCTACTTGATGATGTCTCTTCGTTTGTGAAAGAGGTTGGTGTTGCACAATCAGTACATAAAATCAAGAGATTCCCAAATAAATAGACCTCTCACTTTTGCATAAAAAATAGATTTATTCATTTTATCATCTAAACTGTTCCTGTTTTTTTTTCGGTATAAAGCTGCTCTTCAATTACATTTCAAATTGTGACTTGTTTGAGATACAAAAAATGATTTCCGATTTTACGAGATTTTGAAATAATATAAATTGAAAATAGATGAATATTTGTGTTCAATTGTTCGTTGAAAAGAATCGCCCTGAGAAAGAGCTTCTCTAAACATTTAAACTTCCATCCCGTTTGCGTCTGATCTCCGGCCCTCTTTGCGTAATTTGGCCTCGGCGTCTAGTTTGGGCGTTTCAGTCCGGGTATGCCAAACATAAATCTCACGGCAAAAATTGGCTAGCGGCTGTAAATCACGAACAACCACCAAATATCTGAGTATTTCACTTTCTTGATAGCCCCGTTCCACATCAAAGCTAAACATTGCATCGGGATATTTGAGCATTAGATCGGTTGAAATGGCAAAACCGGCCATGTCGATAGGAAACGGTCGTTCGGGCCTCCACTGTAAAAGGGAACACAAAATCAAAAATTAGAAAGAAAAGTTTTCATTGTCAAAGCCATAACCTCAAAATTCTGAACAAAAACACCAACTGACCGCACTATTGAATCCTAAAACACGATGGTTGTCATCAAGAACGGGCTTTTCCACTAATAACCCACCAACAAGTCCGACTGGCCACACCGCCACTTTCCCTGACTCAATCTTTTTGATCTCTTCGAATAATTCGGTGCCGTAAGTATTGTCGTCGTCCATAAAATAGATCGCTGAACGTGATTCTGGTGTGTAAATGACGTTGTTTCGAACCCATTTCAGTGCTTCGTTTCGTTGAGCGACACCTCTGGGCTTGGACCATGACGGATCTTTACGCTACAATTGAAATAATAAGTTGGGTCATTAAATTAAACACTTCAACAAGCCATCGACGAACAAAAGGCTTGGTGTGATTTGAACAATTTATACCTGCAGCTTGAAATCGCTAGGCGTTTTAGCGAAGAGCAATGTACTTCGATGGGTCAAGCCTTTCTTCTCCAGTAAATTCCGCACCAAATCGGAGTTTTTATCAGCGTCTTCGACAATAATCCAATGTACAAACGGCACGAGCAGTAATGTTTGTGCTAGTCTAAGACCGAAAATAAGAGGTAAATATTCACAGGCTGGGGAAAAAGTATCGAAAGCAGTTTATTTTTAACAAACCTAGTGAGCTCTGCTTTTTGTACTGGTCGTGCATAAGTGGGTGTGATTGCATAGACGGTAAATGGTTGTGAATTGAATAATGATTGCTTCTTTTGTGACACCTGTTGTTGATATGCATCTGCGACGATTGCATTTTTTGCGTCATTTGGACACTCCGGCGTTCGCAAAAATGCCAAATAAAATATAAGAAAAAACACTGTGGCCGATCCAATGACGAATGGCTTAAATTTCATATGAATTTCATTCATTGTGTGGCAATTAAATCAAAACACCGAAACGGAACTAAATTATTTCACACGTAGTTGTTCTTATCTAGAATTCATCACAATTTTTTTTTTGTTCTATTCAGTTGTGGTTAAAGAATATATTGCAATTGACTTAAATGCGAACAATGATCTGCATGCGATAAACAAGCACGCTAAAATGCCAATGTAGCAATGCGTGTAGATGAGAGACAATTAAGCGAAGCGTCGTTGACGTATCGTGTAATGTGCTTTGTGATTTTTCTTGGTATTTAACTTTGTTTACATCATCACAAATCAGGTTTTGCTTACAGAACTAAAGTTCAAATGACTTTAATTGCCGCGACCAATGTGCATATTCACTTGATTGTATGGCTATCGTTGAGTTCAATGAATTTTTGAACTACGAAAATTTGAGGCAAAAAAAATAAAAAACAAAGAATTTAACTGAATCGGCTAAAAATACTTTCATTTTTGATGATTGTTGTATTTTTGTTCGTCAAAATTAATCAGTGAAAGGGAATACTACCGCAGCTACCGAGTTTGACGTTTGCTGAGAGACGGCTACCAACGAACTGTCAACGCACCAATACACCCAAACGACTGTTCACACAGACATCGACACAGTCACACCGCGCTATATATAATGCGTAAATAAAATGTCAAACCGTCGCTCAATACACGAGAATAATCAACTTTCATTCTGTTATCAGAATACGAGTCCAGTAAGCCGTCAAACGGAGCCACTAATAGCAATATTCGTTCATCTTTGTTTGTTGTTCTCTCTCATCTAGCTAATAAAAATAACCTTCATTCCGAAACACAAACGGGTATTATATAAAAGTGTAGACGTTTTTTTCTTCTTCGAAGCAGCCGAAAGAAAAGTATATTGATACTGTGAAGTAAGCCAAAATATACGACTTTTTACCCAGCAACTCGGTAAATATTATTTCGGCTTTGTTTTTTTTTCATGCAACGCAAACTGCTAGACTTTTTGTGAAGAAAAAAATTCTAATGAATATTCTTGTTTTCTTCTTTTCAATAGATTTTTTGAGGTGGCGACAGTGAAGCAGAAGGAATTTTCGTGAAAATGTCGGGCTTAAGTAAAATGAAAACATTGCCGAAATTGGTGATGACAACTTCACCCTACCGGTATGTCAATCGATATCCGCACTTTTCACCGAATTTAAGATTATTACCTCTATTTGATTTGTACGCAATTGTACTTGATTTCGGTGTGTGTTTGCGTGTGTGTGGGGTCTATTTTTATTTTGTGTACCGTTGATCGTCATCGTCGCCAAACAAAATAACTCACTTGCATAATAAACATTCTCAGCTGATAACCGATTTGGTTTCGAGTGATTTTCGCATTTGCCGCATAAAAAAATCACAACGCACAAACGATAACACTTGAACATAGCAATTGTTTTTTTTTTTGTCTGTGTTATATTATAGAAGAGCTGCTCTTAATTTTTTTCTGTATTTATTGAGATAGACTAAGATAAGAAGGCGGGGCATCAACAATTGATTCAATAACAACATTTGTTTTTTCGTATGTTCGTCATTCAATATGATGATTGTCAAGTAGTTAATTTCAGTTAAATTGCCACCATCGAATTGTTATCTCGCCGGCTATTCTATCTTTTTCTGTGGTTCCCAATTTTGTTTACGTATATTTTAAATGAATTTCATTTACAATTATTTACAGTACATTGGCGACGTCATCGGCTTTGTCGAAGGATGATTCGTGGTTGAGCAAATTGTTGGTGCGTAAAATTGAACCGACCAAAGAGTCGCACAGCCGAATGTTGAGTGACAAAGAGGTAATTTACGCGCTTCACACCCACAATGTACGACCGGATTCCAAACTGGAATATTTGGATAATTAGTAAGTGTTGGAATCTGCTTTGGATCAAAGCCTTGAAAATGTAGAACATTTTTCTAATCAAAATCAATTCCATATTTTTCTAATAGTAAGAAGACGACTGCGCTGATTCATTCGAAGAAAGATGACATCTCGTCCGACTTGATGGGATCATGGACGGTTCATGTGGGTGATATGGATCAGTGTTTGCACTTGTGGAAATACACCGGAGGCTTTGAGAAAATCGATGCTGCTCATCGCATTCTAGAAAATGATAAAGTAATTACTTTAGGCAAACAATTGTTTGCCCAAAAGTCGCCACCTTTTTACGAAAATTCGATTGTAATTCTGTTTCTTTTGATTTCGATTTACTTCAACAGGACTATCAAGCACTTGAGAAAGAGCGTGGAGTTTTGTTGCGTTCACGTCACTTGCAATACATGTTGCAATTCTCATACTGGCCTCAAATCAAAATGCGAGATCCATCGCACATTTATGAAATGCGTTCGTATCGCTTGAAACCGGGCACAATGATTGAATGGGGAAACAATTGGGCCAGAGGCATTCAGTATCGTCAAGCAAACGATGTACCATTTGCTGGATTCTTCTCGCAAATCGGCCGATTGTACAATGTTCATCACATTTGGTGTAAGTTCACAAATTGTGAATCACAAAATACTTTCATTTTTGTTAATTAAAATTCAAATATGTGCACATGTGATAATCCATGGATTATCTGCAGCATTCAATGGGTTTGCTTATTAAACTAAAGTTAATGCCGATGATTCCTATTTTCAGGCTACAAATCACTGCAAGACCGTAAAGAAAGCCGTGAATCTGCCTGGCGTGCTCCTGGCTGGGATGAATGCGTTGCCTACACCGTTCCATTAATCAGGGAAATGCACACGCGCATCTTGAGACCAACTGAATTCTCACCCACCCAATAATTTCACCAGTTTCTTTGATGATTGTTTACGTCTAAATCTAATTTGGAATTGCGTCAAAAGCACAGTCAAATTGCATGTAATCCAATTGCATCGCAATCGCAGATTTATTTTCTGTGGAATTCTTTTTTTTTTATCTTATAAAAATTTTGATAATAACAACTCACTCTTAGTGATACCTGTAGCTCTCACATACACACACAACATATGAGGCTGTGAGAATGAAAATGGCAATACAGGAATAAACATTCTGAAGCGCATCAAGAAAAAAAAATTCGCAAAAGTGAATCATGAGTTCTGAATACGCAAAAGTGAACCATGAACCTCCTATGCTGCCCATGTAAATTCATGTTTCACTTTTGCATATTCAGAACTCATGATTCATTTTCGCGAATTTTTTTTCTTGATGCGTTTCAGAATGTTTATTCCTGTATTGCCATTTTCATTCTCACAGCCTCATATATCGTCTATCTTCAATTAAACTCTGATTTTTAGATTGAAGTGAAAGTCACTCTTTAGAACTGATTAAAAGTCAAGCATTTATACACCACCTTTGTTCTCATGCAACATAGACATTTATTTGATGTGAAAAAAACAGGATACAAAAAGAACATTATTTGTTACAAAAAAATAAATGGAATTTAATAAAATACTATGTAAACTGGGCTTTCTGAATACATGTTCAAAGTAATTACTGGGATTGAAAGAAAAAGAAGTAGTTCGTGCGAATTAAGGATTAATTATTTGTCAACAACAAGCCATTTAGAAAATCTAAAACAAACTTGAAATCAAGTAAGCAATCGCAATGATGAAGAGCACAAACAGGATATATTGAAAGAAAATTGTGGGTCTATCATCGACACGTTCAATCATACCAACATCTTCCATGATTTCCTTTTCAACCATTTTGGCACCGGCCAAAACAATTGGTACGCCCGTTCCTGGTTGCGTCGAAGCTCCAACGAAGTACAAATTCTTGAACAGATGACTTCGTATTTTTGGTCGAAGTGCCAACACTTGAGTGATATTGTGCGATAGTCCAAGAATAGATCCTTTCCACAAATTGAATTTGGCTTGCCATGTACGTGGGTCATTGATTATTTCCGTCTCGATGAGCTCCTCAAGATTGCCAATCTTCAAACGCGCTTCAATGGTTTTAATGACTCTGGCTCGTGCAATTTTCAACAATTCATCGATGCGATTTTCATTCTCCGGTGTGATATGACTGATAGGCAATAGCACGACAAGTGTCTCTTTACCTTCAGGCGCAGCTGCACTCATAGAAAAACGATAAATAGGTCAATTGACGTGATTATTTTTATTCATAGATAAAATATAATCGCTATTGCGACTTAAAAGTACCTGATGGGTCGATACGCGACGGAACATTAATATAAAATGATGGATCTTCGGGCAAAAGGTGTCTCTTGAATATGTCATCGAAACTGCGACTGTACGCTTCGGCCAAGAAAATGTTGTGGACATGAAACTCTGGCATTTTTCGCTTCATTCCCCAGTAGAATGAAATCGACGATGACGTGAATTGGCTGTCTTCGCCCAGACTTTTTCCGTATGGTGTAGGTGGCAATAGTTTATTGTAGGCGTAAACCAAATCTAAAATGTAATTATTTTTACAATGAGATTTGTACTTGAAGAAAAAAATCAAACTACAAATGTCATCCGAAAAAGAAAACCATCTATTCAAAGTTCAACGTTTTTTTAATCGTCAATTGACGTCGATTACCTGCATTACACACGACCAAATCTGCATACTTTTCTTCGCCATTTTCCAAGCGAACACCTTTGACCACCTGATTCTCATCGACAATGATCTTTTCGATGCCCGTATTGTATACGAATTTCGCATCAAATTTTTTCGTCGCGATTTTCTCCAACTCTTCGACCACTTTATGGAATCCGCCACGTGGATAGAAAATTCCCTCGGCAAACTCGGTATACGAGAGAAAACTGTAGGGAGCTGGTGCGTCATAAGGTGACATACTAGATAGGGATATTTTTCATAGAGAAATAAACAAAAAGGAAAAAATGTATTTTAAGGTAATATTAAACAAGAAAACAAACATAAGATAAGACTGATTGGCGCACTTACCCGATATACATTGATTGAAATGTGAATGCTTTGCGCATTTTGTCGCTGAGGAAGAATTTTTTGGTGCGATTGTAAACGGTGTCCCACAAGTGGAGTTTGAAGAGATTTGGAAGGTGCTTCAGTTGAAATTCATCGTACCAATTCGGAAAGCTGCGTCTGAGTGCAATGTCAACACTACGTTCGTAATGGATGTGTGTTTCTTTCAGGAAATCCATGAATCTCAATACAGTTTGTTCATCGTCACCCTCGTAGTTTTTCAGTTGTTCACACATCTTGGCCAAGTCACAGCTCAGCTCAAATTGGTCGCCATCATGAAAATGAACCAAATAATTGGTTTCACATTTCAGCAAATCCAAATGGTCGGACACCTTTTCGCCGAGATCACTGAACGTTTCCTCAAACAATTTTGGCATCAAATACAACGATGGCCCTTGATCGAATCGATGCCCATTTTTGTGGATCAACGATAAACGTCCACCACTAAAATCGTTTTTTTCATAAACCGTCACATCGAATCCTTGATGCGCCAAACGAGCAGCCAACGACGTACCACCCGCTCCCGATCCAATAATTATCACTGACTTACGTTTCGCTGACATTTCAAATGAATAAAAAATAATCACACTGTGTTTGTTCGTTTTCTTTCCAATAATAAGACACCGAAAATTTGATACTTTCACCTCGACTGCAAGTGGAATAATGTGAAGCTCTACAATCGACCTAGAGTTTTAACGAAGCGTGTTTGTTATTGTAGTTGTTGCCGCCTTTGTCTGTAATTCAATGGTGAGAATAAAAACAAAAACAGTAAAAAGCTTCGAAATTGGTTCGACACATTGATATATTTTAATGAATAACGCACAAGAAAGGTAGATAGCAAAAACATACGAAGCGTATGTCAGCACTTACAACTGAACAAAAACAAATTCGTTACCTGATACGACGCATTTGTCTAACTTCTTACGATTCTATTTTTTTTTTCTTCTAGCAAAGTCGATTAGAAACAGCGAATTTGTGATAAGAGCAATCGACAATTTTCTTCGTTATCTCAATTGCTCGTACTGTCTATTCGTGTCAATTGTGCGAACTGTAAAACGCAATGTATGCGATTTTAGCGGTGCGAATGTAAACGGTTTCCATGCGATTTATCACGGTAGACCTGATTGATATGTTATCAGTTAAAATATGAACTTATCATAATAGCTGTGATCATTACGTACACATAGACACAACCAGTTAACCAGTTATAGTGTGGCAAAATTGAAGGGAAAAAATGGAAAATGTAGTGGCATTTAAGAGGGTGCATTGCATACCGATGCCACTTCAGTCTGAAAAACAATTCTTTTCGAAATACTATCGGACAAAACTTTGCAAACAGTTTCTATTGCAAATTTTATGGTGTTATTGATTTAGCAATCAAGATCTGGCCGTTATTCATGATTGACCGCTCTAATTGAGTGCAAAAATATTGTTCAATGGATATCATTCGTGTTGTGTGTGATCGATCGATATTCGTGTCTTGACCACTAAATTTCTATATGAAAAAGATAGCGCAAACAATTTTTCTATCTTATTGACACCTGAATCGTCTCGATTGAAACAAGTGCAATTCTGTGTCGTGATTACAGTGAACTGATAGTTGAAATTGGGTGGAGGAAAATTCAATTACGCGCGTGATAGACGCAAGTCGTTAATTGGCTTCACGGAATTCGGACACCGAAACCATATTCATTTTTAAAGTGCGTGTTTTGCGACAACAATTTCAGTTTTCTTGGCGTTTTCTTTGGGGTCGTTCGCTCCATTTCTAGCATAATATTCTTATCTTATCAATTTTTGTGGTAAATCTTATTTTTAGTCAATGGCCTATTTTTGTGCGATAGACACCGAATCGGAAACGTTCTGTAAAAGTATTCAAAACTGTAGGTTTCAGTGAGCAAGAACAATTTCGACTCGGTTTGGTGTGTTGTGCTATTTCGCTTATTTTAATTTAAACCATTTTTTTCCTTTTCTAAATTCTTTTTTTTCAATTGTGCTTCATTTGCAGTTCTATCGCAACAAGTCAGCTTTAAATTCTGTCTGAAAATGTTGACCTATCTACAAGTTCACATTTATTTCACGCTGCCGCCAACAATAATTCTTTATATGTTGATGCGACCTCTAATCGGCAGTTTTGATAAGATTAAAATCGTG
>NW_022595244.1:6488511-6524331 GCF_009176505.1 Sitodiplosis mosellana
CAATCGGTACATAGCCAATGGTGCCGATAACAGCGTCTTTGCGATACAACCATGCTTTGTAATAGATAATGTAGTAAAAATGATAGTTAAACATTTTCAGACAGAATTAAAGCTGACTTGTTGCGATAGAACTGCAAATGTAGCACAATTGAAAAAAAAAAGAATTTAGAAAAGGAAAAAAATGGTTAAAAAATAATAATCGAAATAGCACAACCCCTAATCGAATCGAATCGAATTCGTTCTTGCTCACTGAAACCTAAAATTTTGAATACTTTTACAGAACGTTTCCGATTCGGTGTCTATCGCACAAAAATTGGCCAATGACTAAAAATCAGATTTACCACAAAAATTGACTAGATAAGAATATTTTGCTAGAAATGGAGCGAACGACCCCAAAGAAAACGCCAAGAAAACTGAAATTGTTGTCGCAAAACACGCACTTTAAAAATGAATATGGTTTCGGTGTCCGAATTCCGTGAAGCCAATTAACGACTTGCGTCTATCACGCGCGTAATTGAATTTTCCTCCACCCAATGTCTAACTATCAGTTCACTGTAATCACGACACAGAATTGCACTTGTTTCAATCGAGACGATTCAGGTGTCAATAAGATAGAAAAATTGTTTGCGCTATCTTTTTCATATAGAAATTTAGTGGTAAAGACACGAATATCGATCGATCACACACAACACGAATGATATCCATTGAACAAAATTTTTGCACTCAATTAGAGCGGTCAATCATGAAAAACGGCCAGATCTTGATTGCTAAATCAATAACACCATAAAATTTGCAATAGAAACTGTTTGCAAAGTTTTGTCCGATAGTATTTCGACAAGAATTGTTTTTCAGACTGAAGTGGCATCGGTATGCAATGCACCCTCTTAAATGCCACTACATTTTCCATTTTTTTTCTTCACTTTTGCCACACTATAACTGGTTAATTGGTTGTGTCTATGTGTACGTAATGATCACAGCTATTATGATAAGTTCATGTTTTAACTGATAACATATCAATCAGGTCTACCGTGACAAATTGCATAGAAACCGTTTACATTCGCACCGCTAAAAATCACATACATTGCGTTTTAAAATTCGCACAGTTCACACGAAAAGACAGTACAGAGTACAAGCAATTGAGATAAGGAAGAAAATTGTCGATTGTACTTATCACAAATTCGCTGTTTCTAATCGACTTTGCTAGAAGAAAAAAAAAATAGAATCGTAAGAAGTTGGACAAATGCGTCGTATCAGGTAACGAATTTGCTTTTGTTCTGTTGTAAGTGCTGACACACGCTTCGTATGTTTTTGCTTTCTTGTGTGTTATTCATTAAAATATATCAATGTGTCGAACCAATTTCGAAGCTTTTTACTGTTTTTGTTTTTATTCTCACCATTGAATTACAGACAAAGGCGGCAACAACTACAATAACAAACACGCTTCGTTAAAACTCTAGGTCGATTGTAGAGCTTCACATTATTCCACTTGCAGTCGAGGTGAAAGTATTAAATTTTCGGTGTCTCATTGTTGGAAAGAAAACGAACGAACACAGTGTGGTTATTTTTTATTCATTTGAAATGTCAGCGAAACGTAAGTCAGTGATAATTATTGGATCGGGAGCGGGTGGTACGTCGTTGGCTGCTCGTTTGGCGCATCGAGGATTCGATGTGACGGTTTATGAAAAAAACGATTTCATTGGTGGACGTTTATCGTTGATCCACAAAAATGGGCATCGATTCGATCAAGGGCCATCGTTGTATTTGATGCCAAAATTGTTTGAGGAAACGTTCAGTGATCTCGGCGAAAAGGTGTCCGACCATTTGGATTTGCTGAAATGTGAAACCAATTATTTTGTTCATTTTCATGATGGTGACCAATTTGAGCTGAGCTGCGACTTGGCCAAGATGTGTGAACAACTGAAAAACTACGAGGGTGACGATGAACAAACTGTGTTGAGATTCATGGATTTTCTGAAAGAAACACACATCCATTACGAACGTAGTGTTGACATTTCACTCAGACGCAGCTTTCCGAATTGGTACGATGAATTTCAACTGAAGCACCTTCCTAATCTCTTCAAACTCCACTTGTGGGACACCGTTTACAATCGCACCAAAAAATTCTTCCTCAGCGACAAAATGCGCATAGCATTCACATTCCAATCGTGCGCCATTCAGTCTTATCTTATGTTTGTTTTCTTGTTGAAAACTACCTTGAAATGCATTTCTTGTTTTTTTATATGAAAAATCCCTATCTAGTATGTCTGTCACCTTATGACGCACCAGCTCCCTACAGTTTTCTCCCGTACGCCGAATTTGCCTTGGGAATTTTCTATCCACGTGGCGGATTCCATAAAGTGGTCGAAGAGCTGGGGAAAATCGCGACGAAAAAATTTGATGCGAAATTCGTATACAGTACGGGCATCGAAAAGATCATTGTCGATGAGAATCAGGTGGTCAAAGGTATTCGCTTGGAAAATGGCGAAGAAAAGTATGCAGATTTGGTCGTGTGTAATGCAGGTATTCGACGTCAATTGACGATTAAAAAAACGTTGAACTTTGAATAGATGGTTTTCTTTTTCGGATGACATTTGTAGTTTGATTTTTTTCTTCGAGTGCAAATCTCATTGTAAAAATAATTACATTTTAGATTTGGTTTACGCCTACAATAAACTATTGCCACCTACACCATACGGAAAAAGTTTGGGCGAAGACAGCCAATTCACGTCATCGTCGATTTCATTCTACTGGGGAATGAAACGAAAAATGCCAGAGTTTCATGTCCACAACATTTTCTTGGTCGAAGCGTACAGTCGCAGTTTCGATAACATTTTCAAGAGACACCTTTAGCTCGAAGATCCATCATTTTATATTAATGTTCCGTCGCGTATCGACCCACCAGGTACTTTTAAGTCGCAATAGCGATTATATTTTATCTATAAATAAAAATAATCACGTCAATTGACCTATTTATCGTTTTTCTATGAGTGCAGCTGCGCCTGAAGGTAAAGAGACACTTGTCGTGCTATTGCCTATCAGTCATATCACACCGGAGAATGAAAATCGCATCGATGAATTGTTGAAAATTGCACGAGCCAGAGTCATTAAAACCATTGAAGCGCGTTTGAAGATTAGCAATCTTGAGGAGCTCATCGAGACGGAAATAATCAATGATCCACGCACATGGCAAGCCAAATTCAATTTGTGGAAAGGATCTATTCTTGGACTGTCGCACAATATCACTCAAGTGTTGGCACTTCGACCAAAAATACGAAGTCATCTGTTCAAGAATTTGTACTTCGTTGGAGCTTCGACGCAACCAGGAACGGGCGTACCAATCGTTTTGGCCGGTGCCAAAATGGTTGAAATGGAAATCATGGAAGATGTTGGTATGATTGAACGTGTCGATGATAGACCCACAATTTTCTTTCAATATATCCTGTTTGTGCTCTTCATCATTGCGATTGCTTACTTGATTTCAAGTTTGTTTTAGATTTTCTAAATGGCTTGTTGTTGACAAATAATTAATCCTTAATTCGCACGAACTACTTCTTTTTCTTTCAATCCCAGTAATTACTTTGAACATGTATTCAGAAAGCCCAGTTTACATAGTATTTTATTAAATTCCATTTATTTTTTTGTAACAAATAATGTTCTTTTTGTATCCTGTTTTTTTCACATCAAATAAATGTCTATGTTGCATGAGAACAAAGGTGGTGTATATATGCTTGACTTTTAATCAGTTCTAAAGAGTGATTTTCACTTCAATAAAAAAAATCAGAGCTTAATTGAAGATAGACGATATATGTTGTGTGTGTATGTGAGAGACAGGTATGAGTTGTTATTATCAAAATTTTTATAGGATAAAAGAAAATAATTCCACAGAAAATAAATCTGCGATTGCGATGCAATTGGATTACATGCAATTTGACTGTGCTTTTGACGCAATTCCAAATTAGATTTAGACGTAAACAATCATCAAAGAAATTGGTGAAATTATTGGGTGGGTGAGAATTCAGTTGGTCTCAAGATGCGCGTGTGCATTTCCCTGATTAATGGAACGGTGTAGGCAACGCATTCATCCCAGCCAGGAGCACGCCAGGCAGATTCACGGCTTTCTTTACGGTCTTGCAGTGATTTGTAGCCTGAAAATAGGAATCATCGGCATTAACTTTAGTTTAATAAGCAAACCCATTGAATGCTGCAGATAATCCATGGATTATTTATCATATGTGCACATATTTGAATTTTAATTAACAAAAATGAAAGTATTTCAAAATGTGATTCACAATTTGTGAACTTACACCAAATGTGATGAACATTGTACAATCGGCCGATTTGCGAGAAGAATCCAGCAAATGGTACATCGTTTGCTTGACGATACTGAATGCCTCTGGCCCAATTGTTTCCCCATTCAATCATTGTGCCCGGTTTCAATCGATACGAACGCATTTCATAAATGTGCGATGGATCTCGCATTTTGATTTGAGGCCAGTATGAGAATTGCAACATGTATTGCAAGTGACGTGAACGCAACAAAACTCCACGCTCTTTTTCAAGTGCTTGATAGTCCTGTTGAAGTAAATCGAAATCAAAAGAAACAGAATTACAATCGAATTTTCGTAAAAAAGTGGCAATTTTTGGGCAAACAATTGTTTGCCTAAAGTAATTACTTTATCATTTTCTAGAATGCGATGAGCAGCATCGATTTTCTCAAAGCCTCCGGTGTATTTCCACAAGTGCAAACACTGATCCATATCACCCACATGAACCGTCCATGATCCCATCAAGTCGGACGAGATGTCATCTTTCTTCGAATGAATCAACGCAGTCGTCTTCTTACTATTAGAAAAATACGGAATTGATTTTGATTAGGCGAGATAACAATTCGATGGTGGCAATTCAACTGAAATTAACTACTTGACAATCATCATATCCAATGACGAACATACGAAAAAAATGTTGTTATTGAATCAATTGTTGATGCCCCGCCTTCTTATCTTAGTCTATCTCAATAAATACAGAAAAAATGAAGAGCAGCTCTTCTATAAATTACTGAACACTTAATTCTCATAGATTGATTCAACATGTAACACGTTGGGTTCGATGATAAGAAATTCTTATCTATGGTAACGAAATACGCGAATGCCATAAACAGTTGATTGGGTTCTAAAAAATAATTGTCTGTTGTGCGACAAACACTTACTGGAATTGCGGCTTTTGCTTCTCATTATCACTATCACTCTCTTCGTCCGGATCGGCTGCTCGTGGCTGCAATTTACACGGCGATGGCTCATGTTTGTAGTCATTTGACTGGCTATCGGTTGGTTGCGACTGGAAATTTAAGTAAATCAACGATTTCATCAATTAATAATTCGAAACAAGTTCCCTTTTTTAGTGATTTAAATTCGATTTTAAAACTTGAACGTACTTTACGCAGCTCAGTTGTCCACTAAATGCGTGCATAAACTCAAATGTTGTTTCATTTCTTTTCGAGTTCAATTACCTGCATCTTTTCATTCAATAAACAGGCCAACGAAATGATACTTTTTCAGGCAACAGAGCGATCGACAAACGACGTTTTGTACGGAAGAATGACCTATTTTGTTTTTGATGGACCAAAAATCTAATTAAAATTTATTATATTCATTGGAAAAATGTCACTGTGAAATTATCAAAAAAATGTATCATCAGAAAAAAATTGAACGCAACAATCTATCATAACCTCAATTTGACCAACTTACAATTATGATAAATCGGATCAGAGGTACGTAGTTTTGGGTTTTGGTTTAGATTATTCCGACTTTCTTCGGCCTAATCTTTTTCTTTTTTTCATTAAAGTTTGGTCTGCCAATGTTGGATGAAACTCTCTCTGGTAACGTGTTTCTAAAACTTCGAGATCTTCGAAAAGTTTTTGAATTTCTTTTAAATTAATATAAAAGCCCGTTGTCAATTGACCTTTGCCAATATGTGAATGACAATTGCCTATACACTGCCCTTTCGCTACTAACTGTCTGAAACAATTTTCGCAGAAATTACACTTAACCTTACGGTTGTAGTCACAATTGAATTTTTTATAATACGGAAATACTTCACGGCAACGTTTGCACACAAATGAATATTTTTCCATGTTAGATGAAAGTAACCATTATTTTTAAGATTGTAATTAATCTAGTTTATTTTGTACGCATAGGAAATAGGTCTATACTCGCCGAATGTTCTCACCAAAAGAACGTATTTCACCGACAAAATGGCTGACATACTTTGAGAAAATTCGCACAAGTCAAGTGTATGTGTTTCATAATCATGGCATCACTGTACGAGCGCAACACCAATTAAGCGGCGCAGTAGCGTGAGAGAGAGAGATGCAGCTATGACGCGCATAAATAAATCGTCGCTGACAACAGACAATTTGCATACACACACAGTAGTCAGTGTGACAATCAAGCCAGCCAGCAAGCCAAACAAACCAATCACAAACAAGCAAAAAAACAATACCAATACATTCAGAGAGTGGCCGTATAAAGTCGACCAGTCGCATTGTATACATTTTGTATTCGTGCATGTGAATAATCCGAAAATTCAATACGAAACGATTAAACGCATTCTTTCTCTCGTCAGCAGTTCTTCTAGAGAATATGCGCACATCGCATATTTTGCTGTGATTAACATTTTTTTTCGCTTGCCTCATTGATTGTTGCATCGTTTCGTTTTATTTTTAAATCAATAATTTGCTGCTCGGTTTGCATGATCGAAATTTGAATCCACTTGTGCACACAAAACAATAAAAAAAAAGCATGAAAACCAGAAGAGGAAAAAAACCTGCAACGCAAGTTAGTCAGCGTGCACCGAAAATTGAAACACAAGACGATGATGTGTTCGAAGATGTAGGTCGTCTACCGAAACTACGACCAAAATTGAAAACGGTGAAAAAAGAGCAGCCGCCATCACAAACGAAAACCACCTGTCAAGTCACACGTAGCAGAGCTGCTCGCAATAAACCACTCGCACTTATAACAAACCGTAAGTCTGACAACACGAAAAAACACGTGGATAAAAATTGTAACATGTCATCGCAAAATTCATTGGAAAGTAATGCCGAAACGGTCAATTTAATCGAATCAGAGGTACGTAGCTGTGGGTTTTGGTTTAGATTTTGCTACTTTTTTCATTTGGTCAGTGAATTTTTCTTATTGGCGATTCGACTGTTGATGTATTGATAGGGTGAAGATATTGATTTGGATTTGACGCCAAAGCGGAAAAATGGATCGAATTCGAATGAGGACAATACGAATCCGGCCAAACGCAAGAAGCCAAATGTGTTTATTGACATCACTGACGATGAAGATGACGATGACGATGACGATGAAGCTGTGACAGAGGCCAGCAACGCGAACGAACAAACACACGGTGATTCAAGTGGTCTACAGGTAACCTAACCAAACTTTTGACATGTCACCCGATTTTCAGCCAATTTTTGTTTCAATGCACACTTCAATTTAGTACGATGAGACTGCGTCAAATAAATCCAACGATGAGGTTGTTTCGATCGGTGCAACCATTTCGGAAACTGGCGATGAACTTGAAATCGAAGCTGAAATCGAACTCGAACCGACAATGACCGAAGTACATGAACCCACCGAGCCGTATGTATCGCCAGATGAGCCGAATGAACGGGAAACAGATGAATCCGAACCGAATGAACGGGAGTCGAATGAACGGGAGCCGAATGAGCCCAAAGAAGCTGAATTGGAACCAGCTGAAATCACCAACGAACCGACCGAAAGTTCAAACGAACCCCAAGAAAATTCCGATGATGAAAATGAACAAGATCAAGAAAATGGTGACGATGATGATTACATCATGATGGAATTGAATCCAGAAGATACTGATATGTTTGAAGGCGTCGAAGAGGATGAAGCATCTTCAAGGTAAGACATTTTTGTTGGGTTAGGAAATTGGAATGCATTAAAACTGATTGATGATTGAATTGCCATTTACTGATCGCGGAAATTATTAATTCAACAGCAGTCCAGCATTGCGACCGAAACAAACGACCAAAATGTCAATTCCGCGTTGGAAGCAAGCGGCTGTGACGGAAACTCCACCGCAAAAACCGAAAATTGTTCACACAGTCAACAGAACCATTACCATGAATGGTGAAGGTGATGCTCCGGCCAAAGAACCCGCGTCATTGGCACGAGCACCTTCATCAACACTCACCATATCGAAAACATCGGGTGAGCTAGGCCGACAGCCCAGAGTGCTGTTCAAAATACCACACGTACCGAAGACAACAAACAGCGCGACAAATGCCGTTGCTTCGAATGCTGTAAGTCGTGATCCAAGAATGTCCAAAGATGCTGTGCCAAGCACTGCTGCAGCACCGCCGACAATGACGACGGCGACGACGACGACAGCGGCAAGAGTTCAGAACCACATCGGAACGTCACGCGCTGCACCTTTGGCCAATAATACAGGCGGTCAACGTGTATCGGTCAAAGAAAGATTGGGCAATAAATACGCTGTCAAGTCGGGCAGCTCTTTTATAATACCCAACGATACGTCGGCTCCGAACAGTGTGCCAGCATCCACAGCTGCACCAGCTCAAAACCAACAGCCAAAACTGCCGGGTCTATACAGAAACACTTTTCGGTCCATGCAAGCGGCGGCCCATACTCAACAAACTCCACGGAACATTCAGAAGCCACATCCCGATATGTCTGCAGTCGTTCGCGAAGCTTTGGAAAGCAAACTGAACGCGGGCGAACTGAAAATGCCAGAATTTGCGGCGGGCTTACAGAAATATGAGCCATTGTTTTTCCGTTTGTTCGAGCGCACATGCCGGGTATTCATTCAAGACGATTGCAATTCAACCGAATGCCAATTTGAGCATAAATTGCCGGATCTGGATATCTTTCGTAAAACGCTCGACAAAATCGGCCCAAAGCGTGTGATGGAATTTTACGATGAATTCATATGTCGTAGTCAGAAGCTGTTTGATTACTATCTGGCGGAATTTTCGAAATTCTTCGGAAAACATTCAATGACAGCTAAACTTACACAAATGGTCGAAGATTGCATTGAACGCAAGGTAATTTTCCTTGTCAAATCATTTTACATTTGAAGAGAAAAGAAATTATGCAAAAACATGAACATTAATTACACATTTCTTCTTATTTCAGGTGCAATTCCACTTTATGAAAATCGTCGAAGGATTCATGCTAACCGGTAAACCATTTTCGAAAGCTCTCACCGATGTCGTTCAAGCGATCACCAGTCGTACAATGAAAACACAAAATGAACTCATCAAATTGGTGTTGCACACACGCAACGATTCGATTCGACCGTTTGTCGATTTCCTCGACGTGGTGTCCAAGCAGGAAAAGTTCAAGTTCTCCGCCGAATGGGTTAATCGCATGATGTTCATTCAACGTGAAATAAAATTAAAAGAGCTCAGCCATGTCATTTGGCGCATTATTAGCGAAAACATCGGCAACATGGACAAATATGACAACGACTTGGTGACCAAATTCATGGATGATTACGCACGCGGCCCATAAATTTTAATTGAAACACTTGCATACGAAAATATGCCACAAATATTCATATTTCTTTTTCGCTCATCACAAACTGGTACTCTTGATGAATACCAACCTTTTTTTTAAACATACAACATTCACCAAACCATTAGAATGGTTATAAATCTTGAATAGAAAAAAGAATAATCCCTCATTATGATCTGAAAATGTCACTTTTTCAATCTGCAAAATTTATCAATAAAAATTTGAACTGAAAAGAAAGAAAAGATGGAGTTTTATTGAGTTAAATGATGTGAGAATGGTACTTTGATGGGATAACCTGATACTGGAATCAAAATTGTGCAAAATTGAATCAATTTGAAATTAAGGTAAGCTCACGGAAGTCAAAATTGTATGATAAAATGTCAAAGACTCGGACAAGCCATTCAGAAGAATAAACGGTATTCTCAGACCATTGATTAGATTTCATAGCATGAAAATCGCAATAAGAAAAAGTCAAGTTGATTTTAATGATGATTTTCTGGTTTATTTTTGTTATTCATTCATATTTGTCCATTGTTGCAATTATAATAAATTTGTTATAGCTTTGTTAATTGAGTTTTGGTTACTTGTAAAAATCTATCGTTCCATTTTAAACGTGTGGGTGTGTGTGTTTGATTTTTATTATAATTTTTTTTGTTTCTTCTCTCGCCTTATTCAATGTTTGTATCAGAGCTGAAATAATTTGTGTTACATTTGATTCACAAATCTTAGGACAAAAAACAGAAAAAAAACTTCTTTTTTTTTTATTAAAAAGGTACCTTGAAAGAAAAGCGTTCAAAATTATTTTTACAAGACCTTTTCTCGTGAAAAGTAAATTAATAGCTACAAAAAAGAAACAAAATCGATTTGCATGATTTTGTTTGGCATTTGTTTTCATTACTAGCATGACAATAGTCGACCATTGAATTGCTAACGCGGTATTCTACATAAACGAATTCAATGCGATTAAAATGGTTCAATTTATACATTTTTTTCTTTGTTTTTCTCTCCAATTCTCAAAAAACACATTTAAAAAACACATTCCTATATGTTTTTGTTTCATTTTTATATCAATTAAATTAATACATCATTTTTCTCTATCTCTTTCACATAATGATTTGTTTTGTTGTATTTAATTTATTCAGTTCATACGTTGAAATGGGCGTGTATGTGTGTGTGTTTCCTTATCAATCTGTTTATTCGCAGAGACGTGCATGAAACTTGTCTATTTGTCGATTAATATTTGTTTTAAGTAAATTTTGGGATTTTCAATTTCTTCTTTGTCACAATCTACTTATGAAATAATAAATTTTACTTAAAATTATGTTGAATATTAATGTAAATCTCCTTCGCCTGCTTTTATCTTCTATTTTTTTTCTTGCATTTTTAAATAAGAGACGTCTTTCATGTTCGGCACAAGTGTCGCAATACGAACTATTACTCACAGAGAGGAAAAAAACCACCACAAGTTGGCTTGCATTAACGTCAGCTGAGAGGGGCTTTCCTAATATCGTAAATACCGAATGGAAAAATAAACTCTGATTTCGCAGTTGTGAATATATTTCTCATTTTTTTATGCATTTGGACAAGAAAATAAACGACAAAAAAGGAAAATGAATGAATGCATTTGTATGACTTTACGTTTAAAATGAGATGAAGTCTAAAGAAAAAATAAACACAAACAAAAAGACAACAGAAACAATTGATACAAATTGAGAAAATTCGAGGAATCGAATTTCGTAAATAAACAACAACAAAAAACGGTGTTAAATGAAAAGGAAAAATTGTAAAATTTTGTTCGGAATTTTGCAAATTGTCCGCATTTGTTTCGAATGCAATAATTTACGATTGACAAAAATATGATTACGAGTTAGTTGGGGAAGCAAAAGTTCATTCGAATTTGTAAAATTAATATATTTAGTGGTAACATTAACCATCACGAAGAATTTTTTTAAATTCATTTGGTGCAATGTCTTCCGTATGCGTGTGGAATTCCCGCTTTCGGTGGTCGATTGCTGCAAATGAGAATGACCATCACTTTTGCTGCCAATTGTAACATTGCGTTCTATCCCCCCTTTTTTTCACCAGGAAACAAAGGACCTGAATATTTCTGTCCGTATCATAGTCAAATCAGATCATTCCAATACACGAATCGAATTGATTGGATTCTCGTCAATAGAAATGTAAAATGCCATTAAGCGAAATGTGGCTACTATTCTGTCTCTCAAAATCCAGTACTTGTTTTCATTTAAAATCCACTTTTTTGGTTGTTTTGTTACATTTTTTGTTTATGCTACTATTTATGATCTATTCGCATAGATTAATGAAAAAAATTCTCTTCTTCTCAATCAAGACAATATGTTTGATTCTTTATCCTTTCTTTGTCAACATTTTGATTTGATACTTTTTTGAACTCATGTTGAATCATAAATAAATAAGGAATTGTTGATTCTTTTTATTTACTGTACAGTTAACGGATTCTAATTGTTTTTTTCTTCTTCTATCAGTATTACACTATGAATGTGGGAGGGTGAAAAGGTATCGTTTTTCGTGTGTGTGTGTGTTTGTGTATGTGTGGGTTTTTGTGGAGATTGTGTTGGTTTGAGGCTTAAAATGAATGTTGTTATTGGATATTTTTGTTTTGATGTCGGATTATTTTCGGTTTTTTTTCCATCTTGTTCATTAAGTTAATGCAATTCACTCTCAAAATCAATACTATTTCTGGCTTTCGTTTGCTATATATGGAAAACTTGTTGAACTATTGCTATGTGCTAGCGATATCATCGAACCCGATAAACTTCCCTCCTCATCTGGATAGCATTCTTTTGACGATTCGGCCAGTGCCAATGAACTGAAAAGTGAACGAAAAATTGTGTGGATTTTAGATTTACTTTCGATTTTGCAAAATGAATTGACTATCCATTGACCTCTAGGTCGCATTCAAAATGCACATTTACCTGAAACCCATACGAGTTGACTCATCATCAAATGTTTCCAGCTCTTTCTCATGCTTGTCGTTCAACTGTCTTATTCGTTCAGCACGTTCGTTATTGAATTGTTGCAATTCAGCATCCATCTAAGAGATATATCGAAATCGATAAATGAATGATAATTGGATCATTTGATTTAAGTTTAACTTGAAATGAGCCGTGGAGTCAAACTCATGTAATGAGTCAAAGTCATTCAAACTGATTCATTTCAATTGAATCTAATTCAAAGTGATAAATTTTCGCTTATTTTGAATACACACTACATACCTTATTTTCAAGCAATGAACGTCGAACACTGACTCTATCCTCAAGTTCTTTGCGTTCTCGATCGCGCTGTGCCTGCGCTTGCATACGATTTTTACTTTGATACGCCATCAATATCTCCAATTCGTATTGCAAACGGTCCTTTAATTGTTGACACTCAATCTCCTGACTCTCATCCAATCGTAAGCTTTGCTTCTGCAGCATATCGGCTATGGTTTGTTCATACTGAAAATTGAACAAAATTCAAAGTTAGACATCCCATCAAAATGACTAAACCCATCGAAAAAAAAATGAAAATTACAACGACACAAACCTGTTCACCCAACAGAGTTAGTTTCCGATGTTGTTCCTCTTTTAATTTCTTTATCACAGCTTTTTGTTCTTCCTTAGGTGTTGTGTGCAGTATTTGCGACTTTAACGCTTTATATTGTCTAGTTTGAGTTTTGCACGTTTCACGGAACTGTTTACGGATCTGCAGCTCTTTTTGCTGTAAGTTAAACACAAATGATTAGAATAAAAGCTTCGTCATGATGCTGTGCTGCTGATTCGTATGGTAGGCAAAAAGTCAATCGCACAAAAACACTGGGAAAAAGTCAATCGCTTTTTTCTGGGAAATTACCTTTAAGCTCTTGGGCTGTTGCTTCACTTCAGCCGCATGCTTGCGAAGTAATTCCTTTTCGGCACGTTCTGTGTAATCTCGTTGGTTTTGCAATTCGGTTGCATGTTGTTTGGCTATTTGTTCTTCACGCAAATTATGTACACTCTTCTGTTGGCGATATTCCAAGTCTTGAGTCTTTTCATGATGTTTCAGCAACATCTCATGCGCCTGTTCCAGTTGCTGTTGTTTTTTGCTTAGTTCCTGCAATAGAAAATGTAGCGATTATTAGTGAGATGCAAAAACGGTTCGTTCTCAAGAAAAATGTTGAGTGTTCAAATTATGATCATTGATTGTGAACCAATCAACGCCACTCACATCTTGCAATAATTGATTTTCCAGATCGTGAAAAATGAGCATTTTTCGTCGTTTGAATTTTCGCATTTCCAATTCAATGTAGCTCTTTTGGCCTTTGATCAGCCGATTCTCTTCTTGCGCCTCAGCCTGTTTCAGATTATCCTTTTGCGATTGCAATGTAGCATCTCGTTGTCGTTTCGGTGTCGAATCGTCCATTGATAGTTCGCGCTTCCATCTCTCTTTGTTCGCCTTATACTCTCGCTTCTTGTTCAATTCCCAGTTTTTGCGATCGCCCTCCTGTTTCAATGTGATATCTTTGGATAGTTTCTTTTCGGCAGCATTGTGTTGTTTCACCCGTTTTTCTAGTTCTTGTTGATGCTTAACCTGGCGGAGAGATGAATGGTATTAGATTTGGTTTTACAAGATGAAATATGAATTAAAATCCGAAACTCACCGATAATCGATCCAATTCTCTGGTAAAATTATGCAATATCATATCATACTCTTTATCTAAGGCGGATTTATGGTTCTCCATTTCGACTTTGCATTTCTCTTCGAGTTTGACGAGAGCGGCTTGATGTTCTCGTCGCATTCGCTTGTAGCCGGACATTTG
Source organism: Sitodiplosis mosellana (assembly GCF_009176505.1). NCBI lineage: Eukaryota > Metazoa > Arthropoda > Insecta > Diptera > Cecidomyiidae > Sitodiplosis > Sitodiplosis mosellana. Next base: position 6,502,894 of record NW_022595244.1, read on the forward strand.
TTCATGCATTTCCTCTTGCATGTGCTCCTTTTGTTGCTTCGTCACGATGCTGGTGGTTCGTATGGTGGCGAAATTGTTGGCACCATGTTCAGATACGGCATTGACCATTGCCTGCTGTGGCAAATGGTTCACATAGTGGCCCGAGCTTGAACTAGCAAATCCGGACATAACGCCCATTTGATTAATTGAAGATGATGACGGATTTGGCTGCAGCGGATGGTATTGATGCTGCGGCATTTGTTGTTGATGCGGCGGCAGATTGTTGTTCATATTCACATTAATTGGTGGGGGCATTGGATTACGATGGCGTGATGATGCTCGTGAAATTGCACCGCCATGATGTTGATTTTGTGGAATTGAATTACTCGAAGAGCTCTGGAATGGCCAAAAAGAAAGATACAGCCGTTAACATTTGTGTCAAATTACGAAATCAATTGTGTGTCAAAGTCTTACCTGGCTACTATTCGCCGATATTCCAACCGATTGGATCGAATGTTCGGATGTTATGCTGTTACTTTTGCTGCTATCGCCACCGGTTTGTTCGTCGTTAGCCTCCTCCGAATCGCCGATCGTGCTCTCCGTTTCGCACGAATCGACCATGAGAATCTTCTTCATTTTGCGATAATTCAAATTGTCCAATTCACGTACGGCCGCCTTGGTTCGGGCAATCAGCTCAACCAGCACGTTTGTCGTTCGCTGCTTCTTAACAATTGGATGTGAGAGTAGTTTATAGGATGTGGGTCGATTGACTGGATTTTTATTGAGACACTCATCGACAAAACTGCGAAATGTTTGAGACCAATCTTGTGACTGTAGCGATGGTGCATCATTTTGCGCGATATGGTAGAGTGCAGCCATTGCGTTCATATTAAAATAGGGTGGTTTACGTTCGGCCAATTCGATACAGGTGATGCCTAACGACCATACATCCACTTTGCCATCGTATTGACCCTCGTCCATGGCTAAAATCACTTCGGGCGCCATCCAATACGGCGTCCCAACAAAACTATTGGCCGGACACTTGATAGCCGCACTACCAAAATCGGCCAGTTTCACAACTCCTTGTTCCGTTAGCAAAATATTTCCAGCTTTGATATCACGATGTATTCGGCCCAAACTATGTAAATAGCTCAAACCTTGCAGTACACCATCACAGATTGCTGATATTTCCTCTTCGCGTAACGGTCGCTTATGCACTTCGATAATATCCGATGCGGAGCCAACACAGTACTCCATCACCAGCCAAGCGGTATTCTCACGCAAATAGCATCCCTTATATTCGATCGTGTTCGGATGGTTTAATTGACGTAAAAAGCGGATCTCTTTTAGGATATCCTGCCACTTTTCCATACTTTGTCGTCCAACGTACGACATCTTCTTAATTGCCACGATTTCCTTGGTGAGCGTGCATCGTGCATAGTACACAGCACCGAACGAACCGTGGCCAATTTCACGTAGATCTTCGAATATCTTTTCCGGATCATGTTTATTGAAGAGTTCAGCGATTTCGGGATCTTTTAGACTGCCAGGCCTTGCTGCCGATGGCATTTTGGCAACAAATTTCTTATCGTCCGACACTTTAACTCCGTTTTATCACACACGTCGCTTCCAGTGTGGTTTTAGCTTTTGTTTGGATACTGTGTTTTATTTAATCCGTATTTTTTATACGTTGAAAATGGTTAAAAATATTTTTGTTCGTGTTTTGGGTCAATGTATTTTGAAAAAAAAATGTGTAGTCAATTGCTGGCGTTGAGTTGACTTTTGATGTAATTAACAAATTTGGAACACTTGTTGGGGTTGATTCTTGTGTTTGTCTGATTTGCAGTGCTTAGAAGTTTCCTAACATTTCGATGCAATGCGTTTGCAGTATCTGGTGCAGTGAACGACCTCCATCATCTGAAATAAACCAAACAACAATTGAACGATTACAAAACCCATCTTCGTCAAATTGTATCAACTACAACAAGAAAAAGAAGAAGAGAAGAAAAAAACTTGTGGATAACTTTTCGTGCAGCAACAAAATTACAATTGTAGCTGTAGTCGTGGGCTTTTAATTTATCAAAATTTTAGATTAAAAGTTGATTTTTTCGCATTACAATTACTTATTCACTTTCGCTTTTCATTTTCACAAAAATAAATACACACACACACACACACACACAAATAGACTGTTTCATTTCACGTGCTCAACATCATAAATTTTAATTACGAGTCCCATTGCTGATTTACACTGAATATATGTATTTACAATGATTTTGTGTTTTCCATTCGGCTGAAATAATTTCGCTTTCAGTGGAATTAAAATGTACGGCCTTAGTCACGCTCTCTTCGATTCTTTGGGTGTTCAGTGCGGTGGCACGGATATCGCCGCGCAGCAGAAGAGGTATGCGCTTCAAACGTAAGCTAATTTATCATCATCATCATTATAAATGGATTGCCCATTAAAAGTGTAGCACTCGGGGAGAAGAATGTGTGGAGCCGATGTTGAAAGCTCTTTTCATCGGACGTTCGATCGATCGGTGAAAATAATCAATTGTGTAAATATGCATGCCGATTGAATTTGCGTATTTATTTTCCATCTCTCTTTCTCTCGCCCGCTCGTCGATAGCAAATTTATTGGACCGAATGATTGGATTCAATGTCGAATAAATGCAAAAGCCTATTAAATAGAGCAATTTGAATGCCAAATTTTGCTCATTTTTTTTTATTCTCAGATCCAATTTCATCAAACATATTTTTTCTCTTTTCATACACAATATTCAATTTGGTGAAGCGTAATAAATCGTCATATTCGCAATTTGAATGGCCTACCAAATATATTCATCGCATTTTTGTTTGTCTCGTTTCGAACGTAACACTTATGTAATCATATGCATGCTGCTATAAATGAGCCTATTTAAGCTTTAATGAAAATGACACTGTTTGTTGTGATTCAATAGAATTCATTACGCCGACGACAGACAGTCAGTAATGAATCGAGCAATTTCCCAGTGGGAAAAAGTTGAAAATCGACATCGAGTCAAAACAAAAAAACAACAACGAAAACAGTCGCCGATTGTATTAGGTGCAAACAGTGCTCTTGATTGATAACAACAGCATCCATTAACATCTGTTTATGAAGAGAGTGAAAAAAGCGCAGCTAACACATAGTTAACAACTAGTTTCGAACAAATTAGCTCTCCGTTTGTTACGCTCCGGTATTATTAATAAGCAAAAAGGGGAAAACAGCAGTTTATGACACAAGAGATGGAGCGTATTTGGTGAATGTGTCACTTTGATTTTGTGCTGTCTGAGTGTGTCGGTAAGCAACTAGACATTTTTAACAACTTCAGAATAGTAAAAACAAACTACACACAGCACATTTGATACGTGTTCCAATGTGATATTGATCAAGGTTTCAGTGCAGTGCGAAGTTTTTTTTTCCTTTTGTTTTTACTTCTAAAGTCATGGCGCTTGTTTTCTTTTTCAATCACTCACAATGAATTCAATGTTTTCAATTAGTATCTATTTATATTCTCTCGTGTGCGCAAAAAGAAGTGCGAGATAGCGAGGGAGACGTAGAAGAAAAAACACAGTCGGCAAAACCTTTCGTTTAATGCCATTCAATGTGAATTGGCCTGAAGGAGGAGTGTGGAAAGACAAAGCTACATGAGAATAAACAAACACGATTGATACATATCTTGTGAAATAAATATTGGATTTATTTCGCGTGAAAGAGAACGAAACACGAATTTTCTTTGCTTATAGCTTGTAGTTGGCTTTACTTTTACTTTTTATTTGCTTCATCGTTGTTTTCTTGCACGCAATTAGACTTCTCTTTTTGCTTCTCGCATTGATGATTGAAAATGTCACCACACACGATATAATGGATTTTCTATCTTGTCGATCGATCGGATTCCACACAAGTGGCTACCAGTCACACACACACACAACTTTACACAAATCGCCGTTTTAGTTTCACACTTGTTCATAACATTAAGTTTTTCTTGCTGGCTTTTTAAATGCCTATTGCATTTGTCCGGTAAAGCGATGTTATAACAGGCTATCACCCAAGATTGACAGTATCGATTGATATTATTTTTCTCGCAAAGTCCTGTTAATCACCATAAATCTCTCTCCATATCTCTCTTTTTCACTTGATGTTAAGTTTTGCGGAAAAAAAGACGATTATCGTAAATATGTTGAGCCGCCCTTTTGCAATTGTGTGTCGGTCGGATGGGAAGTTTCGTGCAATTGGCCATGTTATGGGCGAGAGTAGTGTGCGGGCGAAAGAAACAAAGACAAGCAAACGCATGTTTACAAAATGCCAAAGCGTACGTAAAAAATTCGAGGGAATGAGGGATAGAGCAGTTGGCAATGTAGCCTAGACATGCATCGATCGAATCTCCACACACACACACACACACACACACACACACACACACACACACACACATACATACCCGTAACGCAAAGTAATGCAGAATGTATAATAATAATTGAAATCGATTCGAGTGAAGACGGTGTAAGGGAGAGAGAAGAAAAAAAGTTGCGATGAAAACATAAAGTGTCAATAGCGCGTCTCGAGACACATGAATTCGATATATATGCATACATGAAAAAAAACAGAAACCAAATCGTTCAACCAGCTGCAAAACAAAGTCGGCACATTTCAATGAGCAAACACGTAATGACATATTTTTGTTACGTTGTTTGTTAAAAAAAAGTGGTTGCTTTTTTCTTTGTTTCTTTCTTGAACGTATCAATTTACTTTGTTTTGAAGTGAATAGGAGCGATTGTGTCTTATCATCATTTCATTTCATAGGTTCGTTGGCTTCCAAATGCCACATTAAAAAAAAAATACGAATGCATGCTTAGACTTTATTTATCTTTAATTGTTAGATGTATTTTATTTGTGTTTCCCGTTGTTTGAGGCTAATATGAAATGATCTTGTTGTCAGAGCATTATAAAAGTAAATGCAAAATTATACAGAGAGTTTCTCCGCGCCTGTCGACAATTGCATTGTTTCAAGTAATGCATTCAGGTTTGTGTTGCTCGTTTTTCTATTTCGATAAATACTCTCAAACCCGAAATCAAATTCAAATGTTTATTAATGAATATTAAAATGAAACAAATATATATATATATATATATAAATCAATTGTGAATGGATGCGATCGATGGATGAAACATATGAAATGATTCTGAGACGGGTTTCTCCATAAAAATGTCTGCGAATACAAATTTCATGGAATTCGTTGAGCATTGTAATGAGCTCATTCCGATAAGAATTGAAATGCGGCGACATCGAGAGTTGAAGAGAGAGAAAAAAACGAGTACAATTTCCTTAACAATTTTTGCCTAATTAAATTAATCGCCACCAAACATTCTTCAATAAATACACAAATTGTTTTTTCTTCTTGTGTATGTGCATCACGATAGAGCATATCGCGGTCTCGAAAGGAAAAAAAAACACTCATTGTGCATTACTGACTTATTTAATGAATACAAATTCTGCCTTATCATTTCGTATGGTACGATAAAATTGTGCACACGCGCAAACCCAATTTCGTCTCGCTTTTTTTCCAATGGAATTCCTTCTCTGTCAAAAGTTCCGAATGGAATAATCATAAGCTTGAATGGAATACTTGATTACACCATTGGGCAGAAATGTTTGGTACCCGTGGCATTTAAAGAAATGAATCACATTTTATTACGGTTTTTTTTACCATGGATTGGCCATCGCATATTGGGATTGGACATTGAAGTGGTTGAATTTTGCGGTGTAAATTGGAACAAAACAGTGCACGGTTGAAAATTGCACACAGACGCTTCATTCATCATTAACATCACGTTAATATTGAGTATGACTGTAGATCCGATTAGACCATATATGGATAGCAGATACGCATGCATATATTGGCTCAAAGCCACTCAAATGCCCGCCAATCGATTCGCACACTATGAAGACTTTGTTCCTCTTTTTTTCGTTTTGTTTGGAAAAACCGCAACCGATCAACATTTGATGAGATACGAAGAACGAGTGAGAGAGAGAGAGAGAGAAGTACACAAAAAGAATCAATCGCACGAGAAAGACATTGAAATCTTCGTGATTTCATGCTTCATTGAATCGCCTGAAAATTCGTATTGGTTGACCATATGGCGACAAACGGCAACTTTGACTGTATATACTAAATATTTCCAAAATATTTCCGTCGATCCCGGCCAAAGCCAGCACAATCAAAGTGTATATCGGTGTGATTTTTTTTTATTTCGATTGCATAAATCCAAAATCAAGAATCTCTGACCTCTTTGGTGCGAGGGAAAAATCATGCGGCATTTATATGTATCACATTCATTTTTCTCTTCAATATTCATTGTTTTATATTTTTATCTCTCAATTGATTTGGATGGTACCATCAGCACCAGCCCGCCGACCAGCCAACCAAATGAATTGACTTCTCTCATTTTTAAAATGAAACGAAACCGAGTGTTTAATTATACACATATTTCAGGCCGTTTTCTGAATCACAGACAAAATTCATATACACAGACACGTCTAAATGCGTGTATGGGCTGCTGTATGCACACACCAATACAGTGTTAGGTAACTTTCGTTCAAAATGGCGATTCATACAAAGCTCGCTCGCTCGTTCGGTCGGTGCTCGCCTATAGAAATTATGATTCCAGTGAGCATGTTTCGTTGGTGTATGTGAGCAGGCTGCTGCTACTACTGCTGCTGCTAGTGCTGCTGCTAGTGCTGCTGCTTTATATGCTCGGCCTGTAGTCGATTGTGTGTTCTATTTGTGTGTTTCTGCCGTTTGTTATTACATATTGGCAGCACGCATTACGCACACCGAATAAATGGAAATTAAGAGCGAGCAGCAGAGAAAAGAGAAAGAGAGAAAGAAATTAAACACAGACAGAAGAGCAAAAAAAAATTATGATGAACACATAATCGCACCACTTGCATTTAACATCAACAAGACAGCAAGCAGCAGCAGCACGAGCGAGCGAGCGAGCAAAAACTAAAACATAATTACTGAATGAAAACATCATTTTTTTACATTAATAAAATTGAGTGGCCAGCATCAATTTTTTCTTCATCGTTTGTTTGGTGTTTTTTCTGACTTGATGGATAGTATTTTGGTACTGCTTTTGTCTTTTTTTCGCTGATAACCAGTGACTGCAGTCTAACCATGGTTAGATGTGAATCAAAGTGTCAAAGCACCGCAAACTCAAGATTATAATTGAAAATCGTTGTTTTCGCCTCGAAATTTGAGCTCGATGACGACTACCGAGCTACGGCAAAAGATGTGCGCTGTGTTTATCATACACTTAATATTTATGAGTCTTTCCTGAACACTGGGCACTTAACATGCATATCGTTTCGTCCAATGAATTTTATTTCTTCACGCAATATGCCATTTGATAAGAACATTTGGGCTAGTCAACGGGTCTTTCTTCGTTCACTTTGTTGGGCCAATCGTTCGCCTTGAATTTGAAGTTGATTTGGGTCGAATTTCTGGATTTCATCGTCTCATTCCACCCGGAAGTATAAACATCTTGATACTTGAGATACATTCAGCAAAATAACTCTTAATTTTCATAATTGATTGATGTTGTTTTAAAACGTTCCAAACAAGCAATAAACAACATTTGCAACAAATGACTTTCAATAATGAGCTCTTGCCGTTTTCGCACACACAATAATAGATAGAAATGTATATAATGCGAACACACAACCATAACATAAGCGACGTTTAAATGTGATTTAATTCACATTAAACAGTTTACAAGTATATATATATATATAGTAGTCTGTCAGTACATCACTAGGTAAAGGGCGTTGAATTTAACAAAACAATTTGTCTCACATCTCTCTTTCTCCGCATGTATAAAAACGCTTACAATCATATTTCTGCGCTTATGTGCTTATTATTATTTCTATACGATTCGTTTTTTTCTCGGTTTCATTTCATTCGTATTTCATATATGTAAATGTATTTTTTTTTTTCATTCTTGTCCTGTTTGCACGACACAATTTCATCAATTTCAATCACTTTACATTTACTTCGTCGATTTATGAGTGCGTATATATGTGTATGACTGTCGTTGGATGTTAGGCGTTTTGTTTTCTTTTAAATTCGAATCGATATTTTGATGCAAATTACTTGAGTTTAGTTGGAAGAGACGGAACAAACGAACAAAAAAAAAATCACACAAAATATCACGACAATTGTATGGATGCGAGCGAAAAACTGCAGCAAAAGCAATTAGAGACATTGATGTTGATGTGAGTATATAGGAGTTGCCTCTGTGTCTTTCTCTCTCGCTCTCTCTCTCTCTCTCTCTCTCTCTCACGTTGACGTTCATTCTACAATCATTATTTTTTTGTGTGTTGCTCTGCTCATAACATAATTACGATGTCAAACCCTTTTTTTTCCTCTCGTTCAATCACATTGCCACATAAAATTCAATCTTGTTCCCATTTCGTTTGACTTTTTGAACTTGATTTTTGTTTTTTTGTGTAACTTGAACTTTAAAAAACGGAAAAACAAACCACGAAAAAAACAACTTTAACATTTTTCGCCAGCCACATCAGTTTCCACTACAGCCAACAATTTCATGCGCTGCTACAATTTTTCTTCTCTTTCTCGGTGTGTCTCTTGTAAATTTCATTTGTAAACAAAACCATTTAGCTAGCCTTGCCTTTTCTACTCGATTTGATGCCAATTGAGATGTTCAACTATTTGGATTTTGTTATTTTGATGTTTTTTTTTTTCTTTCATTCGATGACAAACATACGCACACACCAAACACGATTAATTTTCATTTAAAATCTCCGAACAATGTACGAACGAACGAAATAGAATAGACTACAGTAACTTAAATTTTATCAATTCGAATAAATTCAATCAATTTTACGTTCTTCTTTTTCTTATTTCTCTGTTTAAACAAAAATCAAAATGGAAAAAACACAACAAATTTGCTTCTTATTTTTCTTTTCGTCGACGTTTTTTTTTCTTCTTCTTCGTCTTGGAAATTAATTGAACGTGAAATGAATTGATAAAAACACACACCAAAAATAAAATTAAACCAAGAAAATATGGTTATTCCATTCGTCGATCGCACGGCAAATATATTAAATTTTTTCGTTTATTTTTTTCCTTCTTTTCCACACTTAGCTGTCTCCACTACTGCTCGGTGTCTGTCTTCGTTTTTTTTTCTCTTCATGAAACCTTTTTTCAACTTTCCGTTCGTTGGAAGGCTGGATGTGTGAGTGTATATGTGCGTGCGCCCGTGTGTGTGTGTCTGTATGCGTGCGTGTGTGCACCACTGATGAACGGGTGTATGTATACACAGAGTGGAATTAGCATTGCTGCCACTACTACGGGACCAAGTCAATATTGCATGGCAACGTTTGATGTATGGGTGGATTTCGGAAATGGAAAGCCACACACGATAATGCGATTGAGTTGTCTGTGAATGTTGCATGATTTTCGAAGTGCCCGATGTGCTGTATGTTTTGCATAATCTCATCGTGTAATTTCAACATCTTTTAGATTGCATGCGTTTTGGGTGAAAATTGAAAACTAATTTGCCATATCAGACCATAAATTTTCGGTTTGAATTTAAATTTGATCACTTTTCTGGATCGATTACATTGAAAGCCGTGCAAATGACTTGCGCATTAACAGACTCCGACATTTGACACACATGCACATCCACTCACATCAGGCAATATTCTTTGTTGTCTTCCAATTTGACACATTGACTCATTCAAAAGCATTTGTCATATTATCACTTTGACAGCTGGACACGAACTGAGAGAGAGAAAAAAACAGATTACAAATGTCAATTTCAACGTATAATTTGACATAACAAAAAAGGGGAGTCATAAAAGGCGAGACAAATACACAAATCGAAGAAAAAAGAGACCTGAAGTAAATAAACGCTAATTGAGTTCGGGTTGAATTAGTATGACTCAAACATGTTTCCACATTTGTACGGATTTCGTGTGAATATTTCATTGTTTCAAGAGGCGGCAAGCAAAGAATTGTTGGAAATACTTGAAAAATGCGAAGGAACAAAGGTTCGTTGTTGATGCTTTTGTTTGCTTGTTGTTGAGCCAGTTGATTTATGAGTTTCATTCGATAATAGGCTATTGTGTGGGATGATTCACTATCAGGACCAGTTGGATTGGTGACTAAGTATGCATTTCTCAAGGAGCGAAATGTTACGAAAATGTTACCATTGCGACCCGGTGCACTGCCCGATGTTGATGTTCGCAACATTATTTTCATCACAAGACCAAATTTGAAGCTCATGAATTGCATCGCTGAAAATGTGCACAGCATCGATAAACGCCGCGGTGGCTCGAACAAAGAGCTCTTTTTGTATTTTTTACCCAGAGTGTCTACCCTCTGTGAAACTCAGCTGAAAAACAAAGGTGTCTACGGTAGTTTCATACATGTTGGCGAATTTAAATGTGACTTTTTCCCAGTTGATAATGATTTGCTGTCGATGGAACTGAAGGATTCATTTCGGTAAATGGAAAATTTATGAAATTACCCGAAAGCATTGAGTTTACACACACGATATTTTGCCTTTTTCAGTGATTTGCATATCGAAGATGATCCAACGAGCATCTTTCTATCGGCAAAAGCGTTGACATCACTTCAAAAACTATACGGTCGTATTCCGAAAGTCTACGGAAAAGGGAATGACGCAAAGAAATTGTGGGATTTATTGAAAACGATGGGCAAAGAAGAACTGTCGTCGAGTACCATGGGCAAGGGAGCCATTGATCAACTCATTATTTTGGATCGATCGGTTGACGTGATGAGCGTGCTAACGACACAGCTTACTTACGAAGGTCTTATAGGTACGAATATTGATTTTCTTTCGTTTCCAATTTCCTGCACTTCATTCTATGAACGGATTTCTTCTAACAGACGAAGTATACGGCATAAGCCAATCCACGGCACATTTTCCATCGGATCGCTTTTTGTCATCGGACGAGAGTAATTTGCAGACATCAACATCCGATAAAAAAACAATCATTTTGAATTCGGGCGAAGAGTTGTACACCGAATTAAGAGATAAAAACTTCAATGCCATTGGTCAGATTCTATCGCGGCGTGCCAATGAAATAAGCAAGCAACTGGATGAACGTCACAATGACAAATCCGTACAAGATATAAAAAGATTCGTTGAACGCCTGCCAAATATGATGGCATACAAAAAATCCCTGGCAACACACACCACAATTGCTGAAATGTTGAAAGAGGTCACATCATCCGATCAATTTCTCGACGAATTGGAATGCGAACAGGAGTTTTTGATTTGCTTAGATGTTGATAAAGTTAATCCATTCATCGAAGATATGATTGCAAATCAAGCACCATTCCGAACGGTCATTCGATTGATTTGCATGCAAAGCATCGCTGGCTCGGGATTGAAACAGAAAGTGCTGGACTATTATAAAAGGGAATTGGTTCAAGTGTATGGGATCGAAAAGTTGCTGGCGATAAGCAATTTGGAAAAAGCTGGATTGATTAAAGTTCAAGCGGGAAGCCGGACATATGCGGTGGTGCGAAAGGTAAAATTCGATAAATTCTTAGCGTCAAGGCTGAAATCTAATCGATTTTTATTGATACTTGGCACAAAGTGATAAAGCTAATTAACATTAATCGTATATTTACTTTTCACTTCGAAACAGACGCTGAAACTAACTGTTGAAGACACCAATGAGGTGACACCAAATGACATAAGCTACGTGCATACATTTTATGCTCCATTGACAATTCGAATTATTGAGCGTGCTCTCAAGCCTAATGGGTGGCAGTCGCTAAATGATGTCTTATCGTGTTTGCCCGGGCCAACATTTGAAGATTACCAGTCTAATGTTGGCCAGTCAACACTCTCAACAACGCGTCGTGGTTCCTTCAGCAGTGAGATTTCGCAATCCGACACACCCAAAGTGATCCTTGTATTTTTCCTCGGCGGTTGCACGTACGCCGAAATATCAGCGCTTCGATTCCTTTCTCGACAGGAGGACAATAACGTGGAGTTTATTGTCGCAACGACCAAATTAATCAATAAAAACACATTTTTAGATAACCTAATCGAGTAATACAACCGAAACAACTGATCATTCCTTTAGTATATTTCATTCAATTGTTTTATTAAATAATAATAACAACTCAATTTACATTACATGTTAGCCGGTCATTGCATTGAATGCGAATGCCGACTGATTGCAATTGAAAATGAAAAAGTTTACTACGTGTGATTCATCGCTTTGTGGAATCTCGCTCCTGTTTTGTTCGAATTATTAAAAACAATATGATTTTCCAACAACAATGTGTGTGTGTGTTTTTTTAAAACAATTTTGACCAATTTAGCCTAATTTTTCCGGATGCCGATTTAAAAAGAAATAAAGTAATAGGATCACACAGAAAATACCTATATCTGCTCTAAATATTCAACGTTTTTTTTATTTTCATGTTGAAAAACTGGTAAAATTTCTTTTATTATTGTGTCATTGAAATTGAAACGTGTGGTATTCCTGCGGTGAGCTGGAGGCCGGTCGATTCAATTTGGTCGAATGTAGTTTGTATCAAAAATTTCTAATTCGCTGGTAATATAGTTTGCTTTGTTGCGGAGAAGTTTCAAATTCTTTTGATTTGCCTCGAGCACAGCGAGTTCACCTTCGATTTTCTTCAGTTCGTCAGTCATGTCGGAGGTGGCGGTGTCAACAACGCGACACAAACGAGCAAACGTTCCTGAAAGCTCTCTGAAAGATGGAGAAAAATGGGTATTTAATGATTGGTTTTCTTTCTGAAGAAAAGTTATGTTGGCTTGTGGCAAATCGAAATTGTATGAACTAGAGTTCAACGGAGGATGGTTTTATTCTTTGATTTGTCACAGTTTCAAGTAAAAGATAGTTTTTGAATGCGTTATGAGAAGATTGGACAAAATTATCTTACTGTTGCACTTGATGGCTGCAATTTGATGATGTCAGATCTACGATTAGCTTCAATTTTCTGGTAGCATGACGAACGTATTGTTCTTTAAATGTTCGTTCTTTAGCTGAATTATTCCAAGAAAGCCGCTCGTAGAAATAGACACAGCCATAAAGAGCTCCAATGCCAACCAGCACACGCCATCCAACGGTCTTCAGCAACTGTTTCAATGGGAAAAAGGCAATTTTTTTTTATCGAAATGAACCAAAAACATAGCATGGAAAATGGATTGCAATATTGAAATATACTTACAAATCCAGCTACAACCAAACCACCGACTGTCCCTTGTGAACCGATCGATGCCATTGCGAAACGAGATATCACTGATATTTGCTCTTGTGAAATACCCGTTTGTTGAATAAGACACATTGATTGAGGTCCATTCGGTTCATTTGTGACTGGGCTCAGAACATTTGGAATCTGTATTAAAAAAAAAAGCGAGACACGTCAGAAAAAGTACTTAAAAATTGATTTCAATTTAACTTACACTTGCTGTGCTATTTTGTCTGTTATACATGATAGCGCCTTTGTTTTGTTGTTTCTTAGCTTTGCCGGTGAATCGTTGGATCATCGCTGTGATGCCCCATGAAAATTTAAATTCCAAGTCTTCGTGGAAGTCGGAGCAAAGGTTCTGGCAATTCAATGTGTAGAACATTTCGAATGGTTGTGTTCGTGCCAGAATCTGTTTGCTTTGTTGTTTGATACTTTCAGTAGGTATGAGTGAGTGCATGCGTTCGGTCATTTCACGTTGAGCGGTTTCGATGTTCATGGCCAATGCGGTCGATAGACGTGACTTGAGATTCGATCCCAGCCCATTTTCTACATAGCCATTGATCTCCTTTTTATACACATTTAAAACTAACGGTTCAGTGTGGAACGGCAAATTGAATTCATCGACTAGCACATTCAAACGCCAAATTTCCTCATTCAATGCTTTGGATACCTTTTGTTCAACTTCTTCGACCATATTGTGGATTTTCAATTTCATTTCGCGTGTGATTGACATCAATTCTTGTTCCGTGTGACCAATACGATCGGTGAGTTGGGCCTTTTGCTTGAGTTTCTCATTTCGGGTTGATCCAGCTCTTTCAAAGATTTCGTCGAGCATTTGATGCATTTCATTTGCAATCGTTTTACCACGTGAACTGTGCTGTTCGAACTTTGTCTTGACGGCCGATTTCGAAATACACTCTTCGAATTTGCGTTCAAAGTCCTGGAACTCAAAGTAGCGATTGGAAAATCCTTCAGCCAATGCACCATTGTTTGGTGGCTGACCCTTTGATTCACAGATACGTGCCTATAAATTGTAAGTTGAACAGAAAATTGGATTAAAGAACGTGTGAATGCTTTATACCATTTGTGCTTTTTGCAATAATATGGAGGCGCCATGATTATTTACCAATCAATAGTACTGAAGTACAGTGTATTTGAGTACGTAACTTCTCCACTACTGCTTGAAAGCACAATGGTATAAAAATCTGCAAGAATTTACGCCTCGTTCTTTGGAAGAATTTAAATTCATTCATTCGGAAAGTAATTATCGTCTTTTGAATTAACACATGAACCTTTTATAGACTCGATTTCTTCTTTTGAAATTTTCATACGACCTTTTGTAGATAAAAAGGGGCAAAACATAATGTTTCAAATCACTTACTTGAAGTGTTTCACGTGCTGACACGAAGAACACCCGTTCATCAGCTTCTTTCATATTGGCAACTTTCAACTCCTTAACCAAAAAGTCGATGCAACGTTCTTGATGTTGTGACTTAACCTGAAATCGAAAACGAATTTGAGAAATATTGCCACAAGCCAACACATTCGAACTTTGATACAAAATAATAAGCCAAAAGAAATGCTATGAGAAATCAAAACCAACGACTATTTTTAATGCGGAATTTAGCAACACATCGAATCAAATCAATAGATGGAACGTGCTTGCAAAGCTTCTCTAAAATATATATTCGAAACTTTAAGCTAGGCACAAACCTTATTCAAATCCTTTTGATTAAAAAAGAGGTTTGATACACGTGTACGGGTTCAGAAAGAGAAAGGATTCTATCAGAAAATATTTCAGCTAGCTAGATTACATGAACATAAAGTGACCATAAAAACAGAAACTTACGGATTCCAAAAACTCTGGCTCATTGGCAGATGCATCCCAGCGATTCATCAGAATGAATACATTCGGCTTTGACAACCGCTTCGACACGGTGTGGAAAAATTGTTTTTCCTGTGAAAAGATAAAAAATCGAATTAGAATCATTTTAAATAGATTACACACGTTTAGTGGAATGGAACTAACCGCAAGTGTCATTGTTGACTCCGAATTCAAGACCAGCACAAATACATCTGCGTCCAGGCAATGATTATCGATCCAATCATCGAGATTCGGTGAAACATCTACACCAGGTGAGTCCACAAATACGACATCATCACGAAGCAAGCTACAACGCTCCCGTGGCCAAAAGATTCGAATCTTTGAACTCTCGCATAATTTCTCTGAGCAGAGAGCATTTGCCAATTGCTGTACATTCTGTAAATATGATGATAATGACAATAATGAAAAATACACGTGTTCATGTCATTTTCTTGAACTTGTTCGCACTATATGATGACGCAACACAGAGTGCTTCAAATGTTTATTTATTTTTCAAAATGTAAACAGTCAATAGTGGATAGCATGCGATTCGCATGATGTGAAACGAGTATGCATACTGCGCTTAAAACACTTCCCATAGCTAAAACGAACTACTTACGGTAACATTGAGCCGTTCATCAGAGCCTTCTTTGACCAAATATGCTTCGTTGCCGTCGACCCCTTCTACTTGACAGAAGCAATTCGTAGTATGCCCAATGCCGGATGGTAGAATTTTTTCGCGTAACATCGCATTGATTACGGAACTTTTGCCATTTGATGTTCGGCCAAAGAAAGCCACTTTCATGTGATCTCGATTGAGCACTTGTCGGATGGCTGCCACCTTATGCACATAGCTTTGGAACTGTTCGGCTTCAGCTTTGTCAATGAGTGCCACTTCGGCATTGTGTTCTGCAAAATTCGAGAAAATCAGGTTTATTTTTCAATTGATTTCAATTTGGAGATATGTTCCAATGTCACATTGTGCCATATAAAAATGTGGTCCTTACCATCCATAAAATGTGCGGTTTCGATGACATACTCTTCAATTTCGCCAAAAATGTCATTGATTTTCTTTTTAGCTTTAACAAAAATCTGTAGCGGTGAATTTTCGTAGGCAATATTATGCAGCGAACGATCCAAACCATTTTCATGTGAAGGCGATGCAAGATTTCCAGACATGATCGACAGGGTTCGATTCAAGTAAACAGCCATAATTCAATGTTTTCAATTTTATTTATAGGTGTGTTCAACACGGGTTTTTTTTTTCAATCGATTTATATTCGTCCGTTTATTTTGCAGTATTCAAATGTTTTATTGTTTCACAATTACACCACAACGAAGCGAACAGCACACAATTAGGAGAGTCTTAGATTCAATACTTTCTATGATTGTTGGTTTGTCTCCCTTCTTGTCAGCAACTTAAAAAATTCGAAAAACGAAAGAAAAATAAAACCAATGCCAAAATGAAATATCACACGAACTGAACTTAAACCAAATGAAAACAGAAAAAAAAAACTCAATGACAAGAGCAGAGTAATCGGTATGGTGTCAACAGCTAGCTATTTTCGTTTGTTTTACAAATCGGTGCTGAAGATAAATATATTTATCTAAATAGGAGAGTGCTTGCGAACTGAAGATTACAACTGAAAAAGGCAGTTAGAAATTTAAAAAACCATAAAATAAATGAAGAGGAAATCATGGCTGATGGTGTAAGTCTTTGAAACAGCAAAATTTATCTGAAATGGTCTAAAAATCGATTTTTCCAGCTGTGTTGGTGTTGCGTCAAAAGACTACTAACAATTTCGATTGATTCGATAGGCTCTATTAATTTTGAGTTTAGATACGCATCTCAATTAAAATGCACACAGAATCAATGGCGCCTAAAGTAACATAAAACGAACCGCAGCCAGTTGAAACCTAAATTAAACCATGTGCACCACAAATCGCACTGTTCGAATTGATTCTTCTAAGTTTAAGACGCAACTAAATCAATCATAGTTTTTTTTGCGCCTCTTTTTTTTCACTTCAAGCTGGATTCGACCGATTTCAATCGCAATGTCTAAATTTAGCTGTTTCAATGATCAATGCAGAAGACGAGCAAAAAACACCACAAACAAATGACATTTCACGATACTCAAGCAATACGTTGACTGAATTCCGTAATTCGCCCAACTTTCAATGTGTTCCATACCTGCTTATTTTCAGATTCACAACTAGACATAATCAAATCTCACTCTTGCATTTATCCGAATACCGTTCGTCACTTTGTCGTTTTTTATTCTTTCGAACAAAACACAAAATGCCACCAAAATGCAAGATTTCGTTTCGTTATCACTCGTGGTTTACTCGTTTGCACACAAATCGTTCTCTTCTATTGATGTTAATGAAAACTAATGTTTCACTCCATTCACTAGCAATACCTCGACTCAATGATTATCTAGATGATTTTTTTGTTATTTTTTTCTGATGGAAAATCAAGAATTTAAATCATTGCGTCGTCGTTTTTGTTTGATTACAAAAACAAATGGTCGTCGTCGTCGTTGTGTTGCACAAAAGAGAAATAAGATGATGATATGATGGGAAAATTATAAAAACGCGTGATGTAATACTAACTTTGACAGATCATGATATTTTTCGCTCCTTTCATTCCACCTTTGTACTCTTTTCATTTTATCGCATGAAGTTTGTTTTGACAGTTGTCTTTGCGCAGTAACTAATGCGAAACGATTCAACGCCGCGTTGAAAATCTATGGAATTCTATTGGAAGTGCGTTTGTCTTGGAAACAACTTGCCGTCTTGTTTGAAAATCGTTATCAGTATTTTTGGTATACATTCAACCCAATTGTTTCTATTGCATCTAAGACCGGTAAATTTTTTGATCATTTGATTCCAGTTGCACAGAACTCATTGGATATTTTCTTCTTCTTCTTCTTTGAATATTATTGTAGAAATATTTTAACTTCTCCTCGGATTCGAAGAAACTAAAAAAGGCTCCTTGATTTTCAATATAGCTATACTGCCGAAAAAAGGAAGCAAAACAGGGCAATAAAAATAAATTTTCGTCTTTATTACCTTTCTTCAGGTTTGACAATGTTTATAATTCAGTTTTTTGTGTTATTTTAATAATAGTTTTATGAACGCAAAGCTTATATGTCTAATATATGACTGAATTGTTCGCTATTTCATATTCAGACAAGTAAGTCAGTTTTTTTGCTTTTTCGATGTAACCCACAACTAAGAAGGTTGTTGCTATCAATTGTTATTGATTACGTACTGGTTAGGAAGCTATTATGATTTTAATGTAATGTGTGTGTGGCTAATAACTAGGTATAATATGGTAAAATTTCACTTTTCTGGGGTGATTTTTTTGGTTTGGTTTTTGCATCGCTCTCAAGGTGACTTATTATAACCAATGGATGTTTTATTCAGAAGAAAAGTGCCGTCACGGGCAAATACTATGGCGGGAACAATCGTTTAGTCGGAAGTTTAACTGAAAAAATGGGAATAATTATAAAGTTGCCAATGTGCCAAAAACCCATAAACAAGAACAAATATACAACTTTGGATCATTTGTTTATATGAAATAAAATTACCAACTCACTTTTTCGCCTAATTGATGTTTTCCTCAGAAAAAAGTGTGGTCACGGCTCGGAAATTCTGGCAAGAAAAATTCCTGACGGGAACAACCCAAAACCAGATAGTTTAAATGAAAAAATTGGGATGAACTATTAAACATTTTATCCGAATTTTAGAAAATTTATATTCGAGAACAAATTGGATGTTTTCATATTAAAATTATCGATCTAATTTAGATAATAAAAATACTTAAATGGAAGTAACAGTTGTGCCAAAAACACATAAACAAAAACAATACAGATCATTTGTTTCTATAACGGAATATAATATCTGTGAGAACATGGTATTTTTAAGACGTCCGATTTGAGGGCTGAGAATTATTTGAAAACATTCGTTACATTTTAACAACTCACTTCTTCGTCTGATGCTATTTCTTCTTTGTTCACAGGTTCACGTTTCATGTTTGATTTGAAATCATATTCGGCGTTATCATCACATCCATTGCCGTTGTACGATTTTTCAAATCTATGGGTGAGATTGAGAGTGGAGTATGTTTTTTCTTCGGTTTATATTTTTGAAAAGGCGAGTATGTTTTCTGATGATTCTGTTGGCGTTAAAGTAGAGTATGTTGTAGTACCGTCTAGCCTCCGCGGTCTTCATGGTTTTCGCGCAACTGATAAAAGATAACAACATAGTGTCTTCGGCAAAGTTGTAGTACTTGAGGTCTTCTATAACTAAGCTGAAGACAGTTATCTCTTATCTCTGATCAGTTGCGCGCAAATCGCGCACATAAAAAAGCAAATTTTATATAGAACTTTTTTTTTCTTATCATTTTTCGCGCTTTTCGCGGAACTGATAAGAGATAAGAGATAACTGTCTTCAGCGATGTTATAGAAGACCTCGAGTGCTACAACTTTGCCGAAGACACCAAGTTATTATCTCTTATCAGTTCCGCGGAAACCGTGAAAAACCGCGAGGACCCGCTAAAAACGAACATACTCGCTTTTAACCATTTTTAAGTCGACAGAAACTTGCTCTTCTCTTTCGTAACAAAGTCAATCAAACATACACTACTCTCAATCTCACCCATAGAAATAGCCTGCGGTGAACCATCATCGAATTCTATACAGTTTAAATGAAACAAAAAATGGGAAGAATTATTAAGAACTTATCAGAATTATAGAAAATGTACATTTCATATTCAGGGAGCAGACTTTCATATCGAAATTATCGATTTGATTTAGAGAATAACAACACTAACCAAAGTGTCAAAAATACCAATATACAACTTTGAATCGTTTGTATATATGACGAAATTTAATATCTGTGCGACATGACTAATCACCTTATTGAAAAAACGATTTCCTTTTATGTTTACTCGATGGTTCACAAAATGAAAACTATTAGTTTTTGGAAATGTCACAAGGCAAATGCTAGACCCCTAACGCCATCTATTGATTTTTGTAGAAATCATTAAAAGAACTGAGCTTCATGTCAAGTCTAAACCTTAGACTTAACAGTGGACTTGACATGAAACTCAGTACTTTACTTTAACTTAACTTACATTTGAGCTACTTAAACTAACTTAATATCAAAACGTCAAACCAAATGGTAGTTGTACTCGCTGTTGACGTCTATTGTATTTGCCTTGTGGGAAATGTATTCCAAAATTAATTTGCAATAATGTTCGAACGCAACACGATATGAAACAACACATTTTTGTTGGCCCGAGAATTATTTGAAAACTTTTGTTACATTTTAACAACTTACTTCGTTCACGGTTTCATGATTCGTGTTGGATGCACATGTGATTTCATTTCCGGTGTCATCATCCGAATCGTCCAAAATGCTGATTGTTCCGTCCTTTTCTTGTCGGTAGAAGGTAGTGAGCAATCCATTGCCATTGTACATCTTTTCGATGACGAAGTTAAACTTTTGTTCCAATTTTGCGGGATTGATTTTGTCACTGCCATTAGATGAGCAAACATGGCAATGCGTGTTTGGAATGGCTTGACCATATTTCTCTTTCAACTTGTCTCTTTTCGAACTTGTTGCGCCGACAAACGTTTTGCTACGGTTGATAGTAGCACCCAGATCTTTTGCGACGCCTTTCAAGAGATCGTAAAATGTCTTGACCATAAGACTTTCGATTCTTTGATCCCAATTTCCGTTGATCAATTCGCGTTGTTTGTAGTCATCGTAAAAATTTTCGAATGTGCCGGTACGAAATCGCCATGTGCTCGAGTATGCTTAGGTATGGACCAAGAAGATCACAATACTTGCACTTCAACAAGTATTTATCATCAATGTTTATTTTGTATTCGGGATAAACAAACAAAATGTACGACGAGAACTGCAGCAATTTGGTCAAAAACTTTGGACTATTTTGTTGGATTGCTGCATACAAATCATTTTCATTTGTATGATAATCAACAATGCACATCAATTTTAGTCCGACTTCGCATCGTTTTTCATGCTCCGGCAATATTTCCAAAACTGGTGCAAACGGACGTTTTTTCAGATGTGCAATCAACTGCCCGATCATTTTCTTTGTGCTGAATTTTTCACGGGAAATACGAATGAAATCTTGTTTCTCAAATTTTTTTAATGTCGTTTTGTCTAAATCGGGAGCAAAAACACAAACTTTGTATTGGAATTAATCGGCTAACACTGTAGTAACATTTTACACTTTTGAAATGTACGGTTCAACACAT
>NW_022595244.1:6524731-6589146 GCF_009176505.1 Sitodiplosis mosellana
ATCTGACTTTCATGTGTTGAACCGTACATTTTTTCGTTACTACAGTGTAATTGTATGTTTTGTGACCGTATCGACTGTCGAAAATAAACTAAAAACTGAACTTGGCGAATGAGAACCGTTGAACGAGCTATAGTGCCGCATACGCCACCAAACGGCTAAAATCTGATATAAATGAGTTTGATTTGATAAACAAATGCTAATATTGTTTATATGCGACACAAAAATGTGAAACACAACAGACTCCATCTCACGCGAATTTTCGCATAGCCAATTCAATGATAGCGGTTCTGTTTACTAAGCTTTTTTGAATACATACATAACATAGAACGCATTTTGCCAAATTGTGATAACTTTGAAGGGTTTTTCTCGCAAAAAAGCCAAAGATCAGCACATCGTTTGTCTAAAAGAGTGGTATTTGTTGCCGATGGATATTCACTCAATATTATTCAGGAAATGTTGACAATCGTTATCGATGGTCGGCAGGATGCAGTGTTATTGCGACTATTCGGAAGTACATCGTGCACACGAGAGACATATGAACAAGTAAATTGAAATCATAGATATTCATAATACGGTATTCGACCATAATCAAGTTCTATATTATGCTTTCGATCTTTTTCAGATTATCGACGTATGTTTTTCCTATTTCATGGTGCTGAGTGAGTTTCAAACCACGTGAACTCTCTGATAAATTCAATGTTCCGCTTTCTCGTCAACAAAAAAACCGCAAAAACAAATTAAATTAATCAAGTTTCAGCATCTAATTTACTAAAACGTCGCAACGGGACGAAAAAAGAAGAACTTTTACTCTAACTTATTTAATTATAATTCCATATTTCCACCAACGCTGCATTCGGTTAAACAGTGAATGCATGTAGTGAAATTATTAGCATGCAATTCATAAATGCAAAAGAAGATTACAACCTTTTAATGTGATTATGTTTAAACTTTTTATTCATAGACAAACTTTTACCCGGCAGAAAGCAAACAAATTGTGTATTTGATGGCATGAATATGTGGTTTCAATAATGCAGGAAGATTTGTTCATTAAAAGATAAAACTCACAGAGGATTCAATCGTAAACTCGGTGATTTTGTAGTTATACCCGTGTGTATGACCCAAAAGATGTATAAAGCCTGGGTCTGATGTCACCATCATTTGCAACAAGGTCATTTGTTACATTCATTTCAGTCAGCTTAGCGAGACGGTCGGTCGAATGGTTGGATTGTGTGTTGAGATAGGAAAAGCGATAAGCCGATATGCGATCAACAGAGAAGAAGCAAAAGCATAAACAGTCATTTATGCTAATTAAAAAATGTGTTTTATCTTCCCTCTTTCACTGTTTGCAACATTGATTGTGCAGTTGCATTCGGTGTAATTCATATTTTTTTGTACGAAACTATCTGTTCATCGGTATGCATTTCTATTTGTCTTCGTTACAAGAACAGACTATCGTAAGTATTAACCACTTTTCATACTAATTGGATAAAGTAAATTTTTAATTGTGCTGTCATCGTCACCGGCAACAGAGAACCATCTTCAGCCAACCATTTGAATACAGCAATAACAGAATATAAGTTTCATAACATTGTTATGATGTACATAAAGATTCTTTCTCTCATCGTTGAATTGCGATTGTACATTGTTGAAGTAGAAATCAGCGACACTGCAAAAGATGGTACTTGAATAGAAAACTGAAGAGAGACAGAAGAAGAGAACGAAAAAAAAACAAGAACTTGAACATAACATTTGGAATTTATGACTTTCGATTTGCAAGATTTCCGAGCGAAAATCGTTACACTTTAATGAGATTGTCATGCTATGAAATCGGGCTGGTGCACTGCATCGCAGCAGGTGTCATGCATGTTCTGTTTGAACGAATTTAATTGGAATGTTCAAATGATTGCTTTTGTTGCTTTTTAATTGTTTGTTTTTTTTTCTATCTGTGTGTGTGTGTGTCGACTCTCTTTTCATTTCGAAATCTCCCATTGCGATTCTATGATTCAAACATGAATGTTTTCTAAGGCAATTTCTAGACACATTATTATTAGTTCTGCTGCAGAATTTTTGCATATGAATGAATGTTACCGTCATTGTCGACTTGTCGTTTGCTGCGCGAGCGATCGAGGGAGCGAAAGGGAGAGAGAGGGGGATTCTATTCTTCACTGTCACTGTGTGAGTTTAATTAAGAATATGCACGGTTTTCGTTGTGTCAAGAATGGAGTATAAAATCCATATTTGGCTGTAGTCATTATGTTCAATGTTCGATTTGCAATTCACAGCATGCGAACTAACAGTCGAATCGCAAATTATTCTGAAGATGATACGACACTCTGCACACACACGCACCCATCCTCATAGATAAAACAAACCCATTCGGCTTTGATTTTAGCCGGCAAACTTTGTTTCGTGTCTTTTTCCAATGAATTTGCAAACTTGGTATTTTTGCTGTTGGCATTGCTGATTCCAAATTTTAAACACACTTTGCAATTATGCCATGAAAATCAATCAAGAACGAAAACTGCAGGAATCACATGAATGTTTTTGCGTATTTGCTTTTCATCTTGAGATTGTTATTTCGACAAATACGATTGAAAATATAATGGAAAACAGAACATATATTTGCATGTCGCCCCCATCTCGATGCTTGCACTGTTGCACACAGAATAGCCCAAAGGTGCCGATCGGAATTCCAAGAAATTTTGCTATATGCAGCAACTGGCGATACATATTATTGAATGTGCATGCAATTTGTGCATGATAAAGGCACATCTATAATGATATTATTTATCTATAAATTCTACTGAATGTCGACTTATATGCGATTATATGTCAAATTGCCATGGTATTCAATATTCTTTCTATAGTTTACATTTATTCCATTCACAAGTGTATGCAGTCTGAAAGCCAATTTACATGTAAATAAACTGCATAGTGTCCAATGTAATAATTGTAAATAAATATTGTCAAAGCATTCATTGTGCTAACAAATTATCTTTCACTTTGACCGAATGGATCGTCCGTTGCATTTGTCTCTGTGAAGCAAAATACCAAGAACTCTGCATTACTCGAACGAAGAAATATTACAAACTCATAATTCATGACAGCAACAAAAAGAGTCGAACCATTTAACTTTTGAATATTGAGAACGGGCGTGGAGGCTTATTTACATGGAATTCTCTTCCTTATAATAGCCAGTTCCGCTAGAAAACTCTCACCTCATCATCGTCAATCAAAGTGGATAAATGAATCGGTCTTTCTTTACGATTGTTATGCGATCGAGTTTTGGCAATTCGTGACTCCTCAATTAGCGGATCGATTCAATTCGAGAGTTTCGTTTGTACGAAAGCGGTAATCAATTATTTGTCTGGAATGAGTCAAGAAATCATGTTGAATAACAAGAGCACTTCGATTCGTTTGTACGCGACGACGACGATGTTGTTTGTTTCGTTACTTATGGATTTTGTTGTTATTTAGTAGTTCTTCTCATTCATTTTTTTCGTTATTGCTCTTGTTACAATTGGCGTTCGACTTTGGTTAAACATGTTTTTGCGATGTGTGGAAAAGTTTCCGCTCGAAATGATTACGCTAATTACTTGAGCGGAGCCACGTTTGGAGCAGAAAGAAAGTGGAACCATTTTGTTAGCAGCAGCAGCACCAACAACAATGGCTAAGATGCGGTTGACGAAACCCTTTAATTTTTGGTAAACACAATGCCCAACCATTTACAGTACCATCTATCACGCTGATTGCATTTACAATACCCTACAACTTTGATACACGATCTATCTTCGGTGCGGTGTCCGCGTGCGCACGATTTTACTTCCCCTCAATATATTCGTACAAATCATTGGCTCACAGTGAAACTACAATTACACAGCCAATGATGCAGATCGAATCAGCGGCAAATCGAAAATAACACATTTTCAATTCGATACCGCCAATGAAATGGAATACCAACTTTTCCGTATGATTCAATGATGCAATTCGCGATTTTCTTTTATCGGATCTCATTTCATTGCCGAAATTGTTCAATCTTTTTGCGTATAAACAAAACAAAAAACGATAGGGCAGAAAGTTGAACGGAAACAAACATATTTGCAGCAAGAAAAACAACTCTTTATACGGTTTGACGTGAATCACAAAAATATCCGAAGTGTTTCAAAATTGTATGCAATGTGTATGCTAAATGCTTTTTCAAGTGCATTAAGGGGCAGAAAATGGTATTTGCTTCTTTTTTAATTCAATACTACCAAACTTCTGCAAGTCTACTGCTACTTTTTCGTTCACACAATCTGAAAATCACATGTCAAAGGTATCATTGGTGAAATTGATATACCACAATTGCAATTAGAAAAGCAACCAAAGAGAATGGAATTAGTATTAGAAACTTTTCTAGATTTTAGACATAGTCAAGGCTCAAAAGTCCTTTTCCACGTAAACTGAACAGAAATTAACCCATAAAATACTTTTCAATCAACGCCATGAATATGTTTTTAGCCACGAAAATCAAGTGTTGGTTTTCACCAAGATATTTTCAAATCGATGGATTTTGTAAATGGACGATACGACGGCGTCGTAATTCGTTAAAACGATGCACAACAATTTCCACTATATCAAATACTTTTAACGAATTTTAAATGATTTTATTTGCGGAATATGTTCAATTACCGAGGCTTTCCTGTAGAATATCGAAGTCACGAACACCCTTTGTTGTCATTTTTAGGTGACCAATGAAGATTTCATTCTCTATTAACGCAAAACTATCTGAGTTATTTTGTATGATTTCTATTGGGTTTTCAACGAATTACCAATTTTCTTGGTTTGTATGGATTCAAAGGAGTTTCTTTTGTATTAATGTCATGTTTAAAGAGAGCTTTTCTCAAATTCAGGCTCAAAATATCCAGTGGGTTTTCATTCATAATCTCTCTGTGATTGGTGAAAAAAGTTATTCCAGTTAAAATGGGAATAGAGAGTTATTTTTTAAATTTACAGAGTGTCGATGTCGGTAAATAGCAGGTAATTTCAATTTCAACATCGAATGTATGATTCATCTAGGCCACTTGAATTTACAACAAATATCTTTATTAAACCAATCAAAATAAATCATTTTAAATTTCCCATTGAAAATAAAATGTCAATCAATGAAGTGAACTTTCCGTATTTTACTCATCGAACTACGTGCCCGACTTGGTATGCTATTGTTCCGAACGTACATGGCTGCCGCATCATTTTCGAGGTTTTTCATGAATTTTTTCAATTTTCGAGTGATTTTCCGAAATGTATGCAACATTGAGAAGGACAATTTCATTCCCAACGCAAATGAGAAGAGACTGCTTGTGAGCGATGTGGTTATAATGGCCTTTAATTTGTTCATGACAATCCACGGAGATGTTGACCTGTTTTCTTCATTCAAATAAAATGTTTCAATACATGTTGATGCCAGATTAAAATGGTTCACAAAATTGAAACTCAAAGAATGTGAACAATTTCTTTTCATTGCACTTCTGAATCTATACGGATCAGCTATTCGATTGATGTCATTCAATGCGGGGTTTTGTGTTGGCATAAGCAAATCTGACTGAAATTTATTCAAATTTAAATTGCGAAGGATCAAAACCCTTAAGGAAACTAAACCATTGAATATTCCACTTTGGAACCATTTGATTGCAAGGCCATCGATTTCGAGATAGTAAAGATGTTTGAATGCCTTTGTATTGAAAGCATTTGATTCAATTGCGGTGATGTTGCCATTACGAATGCACAGACCCATTACGTTGTGCTTCACTTTGTACCATCGAGCTGGAATTACATCGTTTCTTACACTCAAATTCACCAGATGCAATGCAATCCGATTTTTCGCCATAAACTAAAAGAAAAAAAAATGCATGTTTTTGATAGAACGAAAACCAAAGAAAAAACGACGAACATCATAAAAACAAGTTCGTTTGAAATACCGTTCCGTATGGTTCAATCGAAATCAAAAGTTTGATGCGATCCAAATGCACATTGTAGTAGTAAAAAATTAGTTTTCCCTTATCGTTTGCAATCGAACAGTCGCTAAGTCGTTCCCTAGAAGTTTGATGGAAAAAGAATAAACGAGAGCAAAAAAAAAAACCAAAAATGGATAGAATGAATGCTAACGAAGATGACAAAAATTAGGTCAAGTGTTCCAAGTTAAAAAGTCAAACCATTCGTCGTTTGGCACGACTGTTGAGAGAAACGACATGAAATTCATACGAAATGATAAAACGAAGAAGATCCATAAAATCCTAATTTGATACATTATGTGAGTCGCAACGTTTTGTTGCGAAACGAAAGCAACGCAATGGCTCAACTGTTCATCGAATCAGTTTCAATAAGGTCAAGAAGCCTGGGATTTCGGCTCATTAGGTATTATCGATCCCTCTCTCTCTCTCTTACTCTCTGTGAATAAATCAATTAACTGATAACGCGCCCACAGAAAACATGTTCACTTTATACCGTGTGTTGTTAGCTAAATGAAGCGTACCAAAGTTTACACACATGATACGCAATGGCAAAATAGTGCATGCGTGAAATTGATTTCCAGCGCTAAAGAAAATAGACCCAATGACACACATGCCAGAGACATGATTGTATCAATCTCTCAACCAGTTATTCTTTTTTTGCAAAAACTAGTCGAGCCGAGGAAAGTAGAAAAATGTGCGCGTACGCGATTTTTTTTTCTCTCCCCATCGCTCTCTCTCTCTCAATTACACCGTCAACGGTGACATGCTATGCCGATTGACTCGTGTAATTTCCTGGTTCCAAAGTGTTAATCAACATGACTTGTTAACCGATCAGCTACATCGCTTTAGAAATTATTCAATTTTCTGTATACACATCATATATTTTGTTTTTGTTCATTCGCTCGCTCGCTAACCACAGCCATCACATACAAAGTGATTTCGAATATCGTTGCGACGTAACCGACAAACACTTCATAGCTTTTGTCACGTCGAACAGAATATACGCCACACTAATGATAACAAAATGTTTTAAAAAATTTTTCAAACCATCATCGATGAAGCGTCATTTGGAACCGGGTACCATAATATTACGTGCATTGACCGCATACCCACAATGTTTTTTTAAATTACGAGCTAGAAAAAAAATTGCGAAAAAATTAAATAGACCTAACCTCGCATGCTTACAATTGAACTAAATGACTGTCACATAACAAAACATTAGCGCAAAGAAGAAGAGAAGAAAAAAATTCAAGATAACGATATGGATTCCGCAAATATCCAACTCGGAAATATGAAATGATAAGCACGCTGTTGAATTATGAACATTTTCTTTGTGTGGTGGCCCTCTATTCGCGCACAATACTCACAAATCTCGAATAGAAATTGAATAATAAAAAAAAGAAACACACAAAAGTACTAATGTCAATAGGTCACATATCATCTTAATGCCTTCCTCAATGGAAATTACGACATGTTTTTATGTGCCAGGTGAACATGTCAAATGCGACTGAATTGCACACAAAATATGAATTGAAATTGTTCAATGCTATTGCCGTTGTGGTTGTCGCTGCTGTTGTTGTTGTCAACAAAATGCCAGAAATAAATGGAGACGAGTGTTGCTTTTCAATAAATTACCAAACCATAACGAACATGATTAGACAATCTAGACAGCAAAGTTTCAGGAAAACTGATTTGGTGCATCAAATTACAAAATATTTCACTTTCGTGTCGGCTGCAAACATTGAATACGTGCCAACGGAAAGCAACACGTCCACAAACTAATGAACACTCGAATACGATGCATACACCGAATATTCACTTTTCAAACTGGATCCCCAAGTGATTTTGGTACAGCAACTCAAAAAGTTCGACTGAAAGGAAATGCTGAAATATTTGTTTCTTCATTAAGAAGATTATTTAAACGAAAGAAAACGAAAACTGTATACATCAAATGATTTCAGAAATATCATTGTGCATTTCAGAAATATCAGTCAGCTAAGCTGCTTATCAACCTCTTTACTACTACATATTGCAACATAATCTTTATTTTCTTCAAGTTCGTTTGTATTCAAACGAATTTGTGAGTTTTTCATTTTGAATAAATTATTTTGCTCAAAAGCTTAATATAGAATAATGATAAACATACAAATTACATTATCTACTCTGTACACAAATTACACTTATTTCTAGACAAAACTTCTGCATTGATATCAATATTTTATTTATTTTTATTTTATTTAACACCGCCAAGCTCTGGCTGAATATATTATAATAGAATGTGGCCGGAAAAAAGTGCAAAACGGTTACATCAAAAAAAAAAATAAAAAATCAATGAAGAATTTTGGATGATATCCATATGGTCGATGTAGAAAATATGATGAACTTCCATGTCATCGTTGGTCATTTACATCACTTTTTATGCCATGAATTGAAAAAAAAACAGGATTGAGATGGAAACATAAATAACAGCTAATACACCAAATGTGTCAAAGAATGGTATCTTGAAATTTCATCACAAATATAATGGAATAACTCAGTTTGGTGTTAGAGTGATGACGTGGCATGGTGTGAAGTGTATACTTCAATACCTTCTGATCGTGTTATGAAAATCAATTAAACTCGCGAAGATTTCATATGTTGCTTTTCATCGGTTTGATCGAGTTTTTGGAGCCCATGATAGAACATTTTATAAAACGCCTGATGATGCAAACATATGGAAAGGAATGTTATAAGAACTGTTCTTAAAGAACACAAGATAAGCTTGGACGATGAAGGCCGTAAACTATCTCCAAAATATATCCGTACAACGTTGATTGATCCCAGGGCAGGCTTTACAACGTTATTTGTCAAATTAAAAATGTTTACCAACAACTAGTGTCACATCGAGGTATTCATTTGACAGAAAGCAGCTCAAAACTGATACAATCGACATTGATGCAGTAGCTATAAACATTACGATCATGAATTTGAAATGCGTCTGCCTTTCAAGACTACTTTTACAACCTTTCAGACTTTTCGTTTGCTTGGGCCAAGAAACGGAACGATTCATGAATCATCTTTATCTAAATTCAAACAAAATGATCGAATAGTATCGAAATTTTAGTTGTTTTTCAATAATTGTACATGCATAGTAAACAATTGGGATGACAACAAATGGAGAAAGAATGAATTTAAATGATTGGAATGAATAATTTGGATTCATACACTTTAAAAAGATTTCCGAAAGTTTTTCAAAAATTGGTGCTATCTTATGACGACGAAAAAATGCCACAACATATTTAATTGCCATTGGCAAGTCTTGTACAACATCCCATCACAGTGTCGCCATAATTGGTTGAGTTGGAATAAATAATGTACATTAAACTGAATGAAAAAACGGTTTAATCGCTAAAACCAATGCCAGATAAGATCGTTTTCCCATTTGTTGGTGGTTTCTTCGGCGGGCAATAGAGCCATGTCAGCACTCATTGGCTGATGTGTAAGGGCTTCATATGGCCCTTTTTCACGAGAACTTCAACCCACAAAAACGGTTCTAGTAAAAAAAATTTCTTGTTTGCTATTGCTTCGACAGTCAGATTAGAACTGACTTTCCGTGAATATAGAAATCGTTGATTTTCATTCTACTTAAAACTTGGCTGATGTCCAGTTGATAGTGTCACGTAGCCCAAACAACTACACTTTGAAGTGGTCGTTTGCAAGGGAACGTATTATCAATTGCACACTTCTTGGTAATAGACATCCGAGGGAGAAGTTCGATGATACGAACATCGAACACCGAACACATTTAATGACAGTCAACATTTCTCTTAGCAAGAATATTCGACTGACACGGCATTCCATAGCCTTACATCGAAGATATAATAAACTACTCAAGCACAGAAATCTGGCAAAATTTGTCTTCAACGTATAAATTATATCTATCTGAATAAAAAAGGGTCACACTCTACATGGAATATCAGCAGCAGTCCGTAATTTTCATACAATTTTCTCATGTGAATGGCCGAATCATCGGACATTCACAGCAAACGTCAGAGCTTTTTCATGCGGACATTGATTCGAACTGAAAATATAGCCTAGATTCCAAAGTAATTTCCAATCCTATTAGATGGGACTAATCTCGGTATTCCAATAGTCGTCAATCAATGTTATGATGTATAAAACATCTAGAGTTTTATTTTTAACATTTTTGATAGTTCAAATTCCAAACCGAAGTGAATAACAATTTATTTCTGATTGGAAATGTATCAATCCTTTCGACCTACATACAAGCAAATCTTGTACATTTCAACAGTTTGCATTTAAATTTCGTTATATCGATCGTTTATTTAAATGTTTTTGAGATTATTTCATATCGGTTCATATATGTGATTATGTGATTGAAACAATATCAAGCTTTTTCGGATAGGGAAGACGACGATGCGCCCTTAAAATAAGAATTGAATACGTTGTTTGAAGCATTTAACATTGAATTTCGCTCATAATAATGAATGAATGTCTCAATTTTCATGAGATATTCGCCTTTCATTTTAATTGATAGCATCGATCCGAGTATTGGTGTATTTTGAATCGAATTTTCTATTTATAAATGAATGCAAATAATTATTTATTTACATACTCAAGACGAAGCTGTGCATTCGTTTCGTTATTTGATGCAGGTCAAAAACAAATCCGAATGGATTGTGGTCGCAATATTTCAAATACACGATGCGTGGACTAGTCACTACTGTTACAACGTTAATTTATTCGATTTTGATTTGTGTCATACTGAACCGTACGATTCAAGCAAAGTGATCGTACGATCCATGCGAATGTGTGTGAGTTAAGTTGAAGTTACAAACACAAAATGATGGCATAGACGGAAAATGGATGAAATCATGAAAATGAAATTGCTCCGATAAAGTACATGTTTTTTCATTTGTATTGTTCGTTTCATTTTCTATGTTCTGCGCATTTGTGCAATTTTGAGCAAATTACGGTTGGTAAAAGTCTTCGTTTTACATTCGAATGTGTGCGCTAATTCATGCGCGGACAGTTTTATCTGTGTAATTAGCGTGTAGAATACAATAATTACAATTTCTTTCAATGGAAGTTTCGATTTCCATCTTGGATGAACGAATGAAAAAAAAAATATGGAAAAACAAAAGAGAAATACTGGTTTTCCGCTATTTACGCGCCTGTGCTCGCACTGGCAGCAAAGAAAAAGGCGAATTATTTTCAATGAAACCTACATGGTTTTTCATCCAACAACAAATAATGCTGAGAAGACGCAACGACGTCTTTACATGACCAATCGCCAATTTAACTTACATTTAGTGTTCGCATTTCAATGGTCGCACACAAGGTCATGGCGTACACACATACACACACCATTCAGGCAACCAATTCAATGGGCTCTGTTTTGGCTTTTCCCATAACATGTGCTCTGATCTCGCACACATTTTTCCATCATCGGCCAAAAAAGAAAAACAACAGCGGCTAACATCTGTAGCTCTGAGCAAACTATAGAATTCGATTTCGTTGTTGATTATATGGTGTGCCACACAAATGCGAAAATTGGCCAAATACATTCGAATCCGTTTGTGTCGAAATTTCGCGAAACTCGCAAAACGACATTCGTTTGAACGTACAGGTTTTCCGTTATTGGCATCGCGTAAGAGATTTATCGATTTTTCCATAATTAGCTTTGCTATTCGCTCGCGCCATAGATTAAAGTATACGGCATATTTATGATGGCATTTTCACGTTTGTTCAGCTTTTGTTTACCATTCGCATCGAAACACCATTTTACATATCAATTTTGGTTGGCTGTATTGAAGCATTGTGATGCGGGTAATTTGGAATATATTACTCAATAAAGCGAAAATTTTAGTATCTTGTTGACAATAAATGTCACTTTCACTCATGCTACACCATTCCGATTCACCATTGGATATATGCGTTATGCGATAGAGGTTATTAGATTTGTTTTCGGTTTTATCGAACGAATTATTCTCTTTTGTAATTTCATTGCAATGGTGATACATGCAGACACTTTTTTTCCATAACCCAATTGAGTGCCAATCGATTGTTGTAGAAAAACTGTACTTTCCATTTAAAAAAAAGTGACAATAAAACGTACTTTACTATCCTACCTTTCTAAACGTACGTTTCTACTATCATTAGTAGTGGTATCAATCAATTTGTTCTAGGACACTTTTTTTAGGTAAAACAATTTGCATATACACACTCAAAAACAAACACACTAGCATACACAGTTTTTAGTTAATGGTTTTTTTTTAGGGATTTTCAAATAACTGTTAACTCATTCCAAACTCATTTGCATTGAAATAACCATTTAATTTGAACGCAATGAAAAGCACAAAATGTGCCGAACTAATCGTTAGCTATCATCACTTTGATCAGATACGGTCGGGAATTGACAAATAAGAACCATTTGTGTTATGCGTTGCGATGCATTGTTGGTTTTTCTGGGTATGTTGATTTTTAATGAATTTCGTGTCGTTGTAAAAACAAAACATCAATTAGGTGAAATCGGAGATTCCCTATTGATTTCAATGATAAAACGAGGAGAAACGTTCACTTTTTCGCTCAGTTCCATTGAGCAAAATTGGGATTTGCGTTTTTTTATCGACGTTTATTTTATCGCAAAAATTGTAAATGAGAAGCTTTTCGGCGTTTTTTTTCTCAGTCGGTGCGTTTATTAGTCAACTACCGAGTTTTATTGGCTTGTTACGAGAGATAGAGAGAGAGAGAGAAGCGCAATCCCTTCAAAGCGGTGTAATTGAAAATAATAGGATTTTTTTCGGCGGATTTTGTGTGAAATCAAAGGGTATTATATCAGTTAAGAGAGTATGCGAAATGTAATTAATTTACGTAACCCAATATATGCCATGGCACGATACGTTCCAATAAATTCAAGTCTGATTTTTGTCATATTGTTCATGTGTGCATACGATGAGCATTGTTAACAATTAAGTGATATTTTGCGCAGCCATAGCCATTCATATGAGTCGGTCGGTCGGTCGGTCAGTCGGTGGAGACAAAAAAGCGCCCGCCTCTCGCGCTTTCTCATTTCAGTTGAAATGCAAGGCGGAAATATCAATTAGTCTGGTCATAAATCACGATCGAATTAATAATAGATCAGTTGGCTTGATTATTTTTTTCAACTGTTGCATTCGCTGGGTCAGATCATCAATCAAGATTCTGTGTGCGGCCATCGTTCGACTACGATTGCTTCACATTGATTTCAATCGATAGTCGTAATCAACATGGTAAATTTCAATTTAAAACACATTTCGCCATACCAATATCATTCGCTGATTGCTCATTGAAAAGGACGATAGAGGCCATTTCTGTTCAATTCTCATGCGAAATTCGAACGTGAATTGAAAAGACATTGAGCCTAAAAAATTTCGTGAATTCCGAACAGCGAAAAATTCCAAGCTCATCAAAGCACAAATGGAACTCGACCGAATTACAGCAAATTATTTGGCATTTACAAGTAAATTACAACATTTCAACAATGTTGGCTCCAAATGAAAAGAAGATGTTATTTTTTTCTCTATTTATTTCCACGGACAACGATAATGAGCGGTTGGCGAAAGTATTGCTACTGGCTTGAAAAAATAATGGTTGTCTTTTTGTATGTTACCTTTCAACGGGTTGCCAATAATAATCAAATTGTAATGTGTAAATAATTATGTCTTTGTTCAAGTGGAATGGCTGAGCATTTTAGTATCGCGCGCATTATTTTTCTACTTGTGTGAATCGTAAATGAAATGCGATTAAGTCCAAAATTGGATGCTGGCCGTGGTGTCGCGTCGAATGAGAAAGCGAAAGTCGTTTTCGCCCAAATGTGACAAACACACACACACACACACACACACACACACTCAGACATGCAAAAGAAATTGAGATCTGGCGCTTCAAATGAAAATAAAAATCGCATTTCAAAATAAATGCAATTTAGGCACGCATTTAACGAATCCAATTACATTCTTTATTAAATAAGCGCAAATTTATCGCATTAACGCCGTATAAGACACTTACCGACTTTTCTTCTGGCGCTTAGCGCGTATTGTTCGCAGACTTCTCAGTCTCACTGTGCTTATCACTTTTGTTTTGAATGCAATTGAATTTCTTTCTAAAAAAAAGTGTTTAGTGTACAAAGCACACAATCGAAAAGGCCATTTTGCTACTTCTATTCTTCTCTCTCTCTCTCGGTTCAATTTAATGAGGAGAGTGGATAGAAAGCCGAATGATTACAATGATACCTGACATCTTGCCATCACGTTCGAAACGAGAGCAATTGTATGCATTTTGCTGTATTTTACTGATTTTAATCGGTAAAACCCATTCTAACAACATTCGAAAATGCAAAACGTACACGGCACGAATGTCTTCTGTGTGCCGCATCACAACCATTATGACATCCAGTGCATTCAATTTGTGTACAAAAAGAGAAAATGAGAAAATAATCAGTGAAACAAAAGCCAAAAAATGCTTCGTTTTTTTTCTCGCAGAAATAAACAGAAAAAACACAGAAAGAGAGAGAGAGAGAGAGACAGGGTGATTTAAAAGATTATCATTACGGTAATTATCTAATCGTTCATAAAACGCGGCACCCACCCGCCGCCGATGATGTTATTTAATTGATGCAAAGAGATAGAGACAGAGAGAAAATTTATATTGCAATAATTGCGAGATGATGTGCACGGAGTGCGGTGCGCGATCTTCAGTATTTGTGTGTGAAACGCCAACAGACACACGTCTCGCATTTCACTTGGCAAAAAAAACACATCGCAAAACTTGATACATTTATTTGGTTGGTGTCTCAATCGTCCGAACACTCAAGGCAACTTATAATCACTCGAGGCATTGTATAGCGATGATGTTGCTTCTGCGGCTGCTGCAATCATCAAGCAACACATACCAAAGACAATAACCGTAAATTTGCGAATTTTTCACTCATTCGCACTCACACACGGCTCACGTGCAGCCGCTATCCGAGCAATTCTCACTGGCTGCGGTAGCTTTGGTTTGGCTTGGCACGCAGTCACAGGTCGACCGACATACTCGCCCAAAAATTGAATTGAATTTCCCAATGTTTGCCATACTTTTTCGTTTTTCTGCTTTTTCATCCACTCTTCTACTGTGTTCGAATTGTATTTTAATTTTTTTTTGCTTTCAGTTGTTTTTGATCGCTTATCTACCGCTTCTATCTGCATGTTAAGCGCCAACCATGCATAACACTTGCATTTTGTACCTCATCTCGCGCATTATTGAGTTTCACATTCGCCCAATTACATAAAGAAGAAAAAAAAATCGTAATTATAATAAAGAGTTGTACTATGCGCAAAACAGAAAAAGAGAAAAAAGAAACAAACGATTGAAAACACCGTAAATTATCATATTTCTCATTACGATCAATCTTTTGACGTCATATCTGAACGTAGCTCATCTTTTTTCGGATTGCAACAGTTTATAAAAATCCACATTATTCATACGATTTTCGCGATATTTGTACAGCCGTTTAACCCTCTAATGCATACAACCGACTCTAGACGGGCAACATTTGAATGCCTGTAGAACGTAAACCGTACATCGGATCACATTGCTTCAAACGGAATTTTTATTCGTCAATGTTTGCTCTTTATTTTTGTCTTGGGCAATATTTGTCTATGTAGTCTGATTGTAAAGTTATAAACAAAAATGTGTGCAAAAGCAAAAATTTGACAAAATAAATTATTCGAACTCGAAATTGGACACATTTTTGACACTTTGAAACAATGGATTTGATTGTTCTCTGATTTTTGTCAACCGCATTTCCTGACTGAACTATGAGGAATCTAGGATTATGAATATTTTTTAAAATATCTATGGCCAAAAATCAACCAAGTACCAGTAATCCCAGCCCTGGGAAATATTAATGCATTAGAGGGTTAAGAAATCATTGTTCGCGTGAATTATTCACCTTTACTTCACCGTCATGACTGATGCTGTCAAAGGTGTTGCACGTGGTGGCGGGTTGATCGAACATGATTGAATCGTCTTTTTTCCACGAAAAGTTCGATTTCCACGAATGAAATGGTTCATTTCACTAAATGTAATTAAGAACACCCAAATGATCATTGGGTGTGCGTGAAACAAAAAAAAATTAGCAAAAATTCACTCAGTTTATTTATTTATGTTGCTGTCATTCCTTTTAGTTTTGGTGATTTTTCTTCGAATTAACGCTACTCTTGCTCGCTGAATTCTATGTTTCAACAGTTTTCTGTTTCGTTTTTTTGTCTGTTGAATAACACGATCATTCATTCGCCAATTCTTTTTTTTCGGATTGAGTTGTCAGCCGGAATGTTCTATCTAGTTGTTGTCATTGTTGAAAACAAAAGAATCGCGTCTGATTTTGATACATTTTTTCTCTTTTCAACTGATTGTTTGATTTTTTCTTCATCTTTCGGTTTCGTTCATTGAATTTAGGTGTTGCGTTTCGACCAATTCTTTCGAGGACCGTTCTCTTCATTCAGTTTCTGTTAGTTAAAAAGCACTTCCACGTGTTTTTACTCTTCGTTGCCTATGGATTTTTTTTCGCTATTAATTCCGGTACATATTCTTTGTTTCACTTTGTGATGATTTTTCTCAGAATTACCGCTGCCATTCCCTATTTGTGCGCTGCCTTTTGTATCTTATTCAACGAAATTCTCAACGAATGAGAAACACATTTGAATTTTTGTAAATTGAAGAAACTCACATCGTTGTCGGCAAAAAGAATTGACTGCGATTAAAAACGCAAAACCGAACAAGAAACCAACAACAAGCACCATGAAATGAACAGCGTTTCGGGTGAACAGTAAAAAAAAGTTTGTTTTTTCTGGGTGAGATTGAAGAATTTGAACTCTCTTTTGATGAACTTCATTTTGGTTAGCCATTCTTTTTGTCATGACGAATCCAACACATGCACACAAAATGGATTATCTTTTTCTTTATGCGTTTGTTCTTTATATTAAATTAAAGTCAAATTATGTAAGCAAAAGATGCTGAGAACGCAGCTGGATTTATTTGTTTTATTCTCTGTTTTGTCTCATATATCAAGAATGTCGACGAACTTTGCTAAATTATATGCGATTTTTTCTCGTGATAATAATTATATCTTTGCATTTAATCCCATTTATTGACTTGTCGACATTCCGTTCTGTTCTCATTTATTATCGTTGTGTTTTATCCGAGTGGACGTTTGGATTCGGCTTGGATACTTATCAGCGATCGTGGCTGCAGTAGAAGAAACAAACGGGCCAATGAAACGTCATCTCGTCGAAAAACCGTTCGATTTCGAAGCATCAAGAAAAATACCGCATACAAATTTACATACAAAGTGACTTGAACCGCAATTTATGATGTGCAAACGGTTTACTTTTTCCCTTTCTGATGGGATCCAAATTATTATCAATTAAATCTCAAGGAACGAATGTTGAAAGCTAATAGAGCTATTTCTGTAAAAAGCATTCATATCATTCGATTGGATATTGTCAATTATCAGTTATATTGAGACTGCCTTGAAATCTTCGGTGCTAAACAAGAAACATCAAAAAATTTGGCAAATTTCATCAAAAAAAGACTTCGAAACGATGGTAAATATCTAGTCTCAGTTTGAGACTCTCAAATTGATATCGAATATTATGCAATCAACTTAACTTCCATCACAATTTCTGCAAATTGACACGGCTAGTTAAAAAAACCGCAGACACCGTTAATGGCCATCGATAAATGTTCATCAATTAGAGTACTTATTATGATCGAAAACCGTAAAATTATTTGTGATACAAAACCGAATCCGTGTGTTTTTTCCCTGAAAATTTGTTGATGTTTAACATTCCGTACTTACATCATCTCGGGCAATGGAAATCGTCACTATGCCTTCTATAAAAAAAAGCAATTCACAAAATTGCATAGCAACAATTCGGTTTTCAATTATTGTCGAATGAGCTAGCAAAAGAGAGAGAATTGATGTGGTACTCCCTGAAAAATCGTGTTGCACAATAATAATATGCCAGAAACGAATTAATGTGGGATTAACAAGCGTTTTGGCATTGTTCGTGCGCTAAATGCGCAAATTGAAACTGCATTTAAAGCGAATTAAATGAAATTAATCTTAATTTCGGTGCGTTTTATTGTAGTTCGGATTCGTGACACGCGGTACAAAACACAGAAAGAGAGAGGGTATAAAAGGCATTCATTCTGTGTGTGGTACACCGCGGCTCAATACAGTTTAATGTGCCGTAATAAAAATTGTATAACATTGATTCTATAAATCATTAGCCCGTTATGCATGGGGAAAAAGTAAGAATTTTGTTTTTCCTACAACAACCGACAGAAGGAAAAAAGCAAAAACTGCGAAATTCTTCTGTTGGGTTCGAGTGAATTTTTTGTCGAATGACAAAGAGAATGTCGCGCTGAAATGGGTCACCAATGAGACCGGAATGGAGAGAGAACGATTAATAGTAAAAAAAAATAATGCGTAACATTTGTTCTTTGGGTTTCGCATGACCACACCAATCCGAATATTTTTATCAAAGTAATCACATCTAGCATCTCGAATAGACCAAAAACCATGTTTCTCTGGCACAAATCAGTGAACAACAAAATTTGTTGAAATGAATGGTTTTATGCGTGGTACTATAGTAATAAAAACGAGTAGAAGGTTCTCAATTTTGTGAATGCGAAACACACAAAGAAAGAGGAAACAAGACGATTAGATACCCATAGTAGACACATTAAAAAAACTGTACGCATTAATTTGCATGTGAAATCCACGTAGAGAAAAAAAAACAGCAGCGAGCAAAGATATGCCCATTCAGTTTGGGGCCCACCGACCGTATGTGTTTGTATAACTGTGAATGTGTCTAACATCGGTTCTTGTACGATTTGGAGCTTTGTCTATGACCATCAAAAATAATTTCGGTTCAACAGTAGCCATAAGTCTAATCTAATGTATCTTTAAAGTCTTGAGTGAAAACGAGAAAAAAAAGAAACACGCACCACTCGCTCGCAACGCTGGCGTAGCTGGTTTAAAAAGCGTAATCATAAATTTTTGGTGGGTTTTTGAACAAGAATTGTGCGTTGTGTGAACTCATTTAAATTTATGTAACTGACACACCGCGAATTATGTTTAGCCGCATTTTCCTACACTGCCTCCAGACAATATTCGTTGCGCTGTATCGATTTGCGTGCTATGCAATGCGCACTCAGCTTAGCCGAGCTTAAATTGAATCAATGTTCTATTAATTGTTACAAATTGTTTCACGAAACGATAATTGCAGCCGGTCCAAAGACGTGTAGTTTATCCAAATTTTCAAAAATAGGCAGTTTTTTTCGCTCCATCGTTGGCGTCGTCAAAATACAAGTAGCAAAAACCACTCATAGCAAATCAATTGGCGGCCACTTGTACATTAAAATTTATTTGTACAGCAGCCAAAACGGTCGTTGGAACAACATAAACTTAAATGATTTGCTTATGCCTTGAATGCGTAATTGCCTTGTGCTTTTCAACTATTTTCGATGGGATTTCAATTCAAAAAAGTGAATCGAGTACCCGGCAACGCGACAGCGACACTACCACCAGCGGCAATGACGATATGACATTCAAAACCGATCCAAATGCGATTGGAGTGTGTACGCTTATGGTAGCGATCGGGACGTGATTGTCGCCCATAAAACCACGCTAATTGTTGTTTTCTCTCTCTCTCTCTCTCTCTCTCTCTCTCTCTCTCTCTCCCTCTCTCTCTTTCGATCGCTTATGACTTTTTGCGCCATTCAAAACGTGCTTCTGGAAGACACCTTACCTCACGCAAACGCATAGCGGAAAATTCAAGCTTCATCAAAAACACATTTCCGTACAGATGATTTCACACTCCATCGTCACACCGCTTTGCGTTGGTCTCTTTTTTTCTCCTTCATTTCATTTCAAACGCGCGCGCAACGAAGAAAACCCTTCCCATGCAAGAATTCAACATCGATATTATATACTGTGTGCCTCATCAATTATTCATGGCTTGTATAACAATGAAAAGACGACGAAAAAAACGAATTAACTACCGACAAATATTCTAACCCGATCACAGACACATTTCTTCAAAGGATATATCAAAACGTCATTGTTCCAACACCTGCTCAAATGCATGCAACCCACACTCAAAAAGCAATCAGTTCGGCTCATCATAAAACGGCGGAAAAAAACATCCATTAAATATAATCAAAATGCATTTTGTATGTGAAAGATATAGCATACGACAGAGCGGCTATGAATTGATAATGCGATCGAACGAGAACAAAAGAGAACACATCATTTTCATGATGTGACAACATCGATGGCAATGAGCCACCCGAAAAATATAAAATGCAGCCCATTTTCGGTTCGAACTTAATGTATTAAAATATTCATTGATCAATCAAGCCGAAGACGATATGGAATAAAAACCAAAATATAATTACACACTTGAAAACCGAAAATGCGAAAGCGTGTGCACTGTGCACGATTTGAACGTACGTACATTGTTGCATTGATAATATGAACAACACACCAATGACACGAATAAAAAAGACGCATCCATAATGTGTTCCCAATTTATTGTAGTAAATCGGTTAAATTTATTAATATTTATTATTTTCATTTATCAGATGGTGCTTCAGCATGTATCAAACCGGAAAACGAAACTTCATCGTCTCGACTACAAATTCGCCGAACAACATTTTTCATGCGTTCAAATTAAGTGTGTCGTTCTACGCAAATCATGTATGCTTCAATTTTTCAATTACATCAACATTCTTCATCGGTTGAGCGAGGACTGAAAAAGAAGCGAAATGAAATTAAAAATATAAAGAGGGAAAATTAGGAATAAAAACTTATTTTCAACAAGATTCCCAAATTTGATTTTCGCTTCTTCTTTTCTGCATGCAGATGAAAGAAAAAACGGCGGAAAAAGAGAAACAGTGAGAGAGGAGAGTCGA
This sequence comes from Sitodiplosis mosellana, assembly GCF_009176505.1. Classification (NCBI taxonomy): domain Eukaryota; kingdom Metazoa; phylum Arthropoda; class Insecta; order Diptera; family Cecidomyiidae; genus Sitodiplosis; species Sitodiplosis mosellana. The sequence continues at coordinate 6,545,725 of NW_022595244.1, forward strand.
AATCTGGGCAACGCACACCAGATATCAGCATATAGACATGGTCGTTTCATCCACACTGCGCTGATAAAAAAGGAATGCAGCAGCACAAAGATCACGATGAATGCGAGAAAAGACGGACACAAAAAATCAGAGCTAATAAAAAAAGGCATGGCAACGAACAAGTAGTGGATTCGGCGAACATGTTCATTTTCAGTTGCATGTGATTTCGGTTGGCACCGAGAATTTCTTCAACATGATATATATGTAGAAAGAAAAAACTCTTTTATTCGTGCCATTTGAACTTTTTCGCAGTTGCCAAAGACGAATATTTCTTATTGCGATCAAAGGCATTTTCGTATCCGATTGCATACTCGCATATGTCTTGCTTTTTTTCTCCTTCTTCTTTTTCTTCTTCTGCTACTACTTCTTCTTCATCTTTGTTTCACAGTTCGAGTCCGTGTTGCTCTGCCACATTTCTTCGTCCACTAACGAAAAAAAAACTTCGTTCGCCAGTGCTGCAAAAATATTTTCAACCAATTTACGTGTGTTTTTCTTGTGAACGAAGAGATGCATAGTTGGTGCATTCGCACTATGCGGCGGCGAGCGAAGGCAAAGACGACGATGAAGATGAAATAAAACAACACCGAAGCAAAAAACGCAGCAGCGCAGCAGAAGGCAATGATGAAATGCGAAGATCAACAGCAGCTAAAAATGATAAACAACGAAGCAAGAGACGAGAAAAAAAAATCCATTACAGCGAAAAGAAAGGAGATGAAAGAAGTGAAAAAGATGAAACAACCAAGTATTCGACGTACGGCACTCACTACTAGCGGCAGCGATGGCGGTGGCGGAGACTAAGTTGATGATCGAAACGATGAAATGCGAAGCAAAAACCAAAAATGAAACAAAACGATTCGAATCGAATCGAATCGAATCAGCCGACAACTGCTCTTGAACAAAAGCAACAACAATGCAAACTATTCATGAACTTTCCTGCTGCTGTTGCTGCTGCGATTCGCAGAGCTATACTTTTTTGTTGGTGTCTGTTTGTCTTGTTTGGAAATCTTTCGAACTTATTGGCCCAAAAGAGAAAGGAAAATACGGCAAACAATTCACTCGGTTGAAAAGAAGCATCCATACACACATAGAATGCGACTATTTTTGTTGTGTTTCGTGAACTTGTGATTGGAATGTATTTGTTTGTTGGTGAACCGTTTGATGTGCATCGATTTTGAGGCGATGTGGTGCCACAAGTCAATCGGCAATGCTGCTATCATAGCAACAATATGGCAAAAAAAAAGACGAGAAAAAACACGTTCAGTCTTCTGTTTGACGACACACCGAATGCAATTTTAAATATAATCGTATGTGTACCTTGTGAACTACTGGATGACTAACGACGATTGATACATGCACGCCATATACCAACAAGTTGTCTTCACTCAAATCATCCGCACAGCATGCACAGCAACGGCACACACGTCAACTCGTCGTATTCGGTCCGTACGCCGTTGTCGTTGCCTGTCGCTACTCGAGTGCCGTATGCACCATATACACAGCACACACAACCTTTACCAACACTAAAATCATTTGGTTCGGTTGCTTTCGACGTCAGTCTCTTACCGGCATTCGTTGTGTGCACAGTAAAATGTTCGCCTCGTCGTTCCACAAACAATACACATTACATGCAATTATTTTCGTTTCGTAGAAAGCAGCGTGCTTACGTTTGACAGTTTAATCCGCGTGATTTTCACATATATTATCTTTTATCCGATCAAAACCGTTGTGGTCGACTGTGTAACAAATACGAGCAATTGTATCTGTGTTTATTTTGTATAACAACAATTTTGACGTGCATCATCAATGAATCGGATCATTCCTGACACAAAGTGAATAAATAAATACCGTTCAGCTGTACTTTTTCGGTAATACTGCTATCAGAGTATCGTAAAATCGCGCGCGTGGAAGAGAACAAATGGAAATTGATTAAATGCAGAGAAATTCGGGCCGTACATATTGACTTGAAACCTTCGATTGTTCATTAATAATTTAACAAAAAGAATACATAGCGAATGCAATCGTATTACAGACACACTGATTGAACCTAAAAGTGAAAATTTAATTGAATATTAATAAACAATCACCGTGGAACGTCAAAGAAACAGAAAACAGTGTGTGTCAATCACATTTATTAACATTTTTGTGACTTTCTCGAATTTTCAATCAAATTTTCGGAAATTGAACCACACCAAAAACCGTGCGAGTTTATTTTCGGAACTATTTTTTATTGCTACTGTCTCTTAAAAAGGAAATCCGACGAGACAAAACATCGTTCGCGGGTGAGTTTCAAACCCATATCGTTTCAAGTAGGTTTTACAACACCACAATGAACAGATGAACGGAACGAAACGTTAAAAAAAAAACGTAGTGTCTACTTTGAGCCTTGATTTTATATTTCGTCGATTGGAATGCCGCGTATTTTCGTTCGAATGTCACATAGCTCATGTTTTTGTCGTGTGTTTTCTTGTTGTTGTTGTGCCACACTATCCAAAAATGATAAAATAACCAAAGCGACTATATGTAAATAAAGGGAACGGTTCCACAACATATATACGTATATCGATATCGTCCAAACTGATCAATTTTCATGTGGACACAGTGAGCCCGCGTGTATGTGTGTGTGTGTGTGTGTGTGTTATAATTTTGTTTTCCTCTTTGTATGGTTTTTTTTTATCTGGCGTCTCTCTTTTTGGTATTTCATGAACATTTTAGTTTTACATTTATTTTAATGTAACTATCTCTCATTCTCTGTGGCCATTTGTACCGTGCGGTGAGAGAGTCTCAGTGTGAATGGTTAAACTAAACCGGTTATACGAATCAAAATCGTACGTGTATATAGTATATCAGTTGTACATATCGAAAAACCATACACAAAAACCAATCAGTTTCCAATCCTCGTTCAGCCAACGGTTTCAAATTGGTTCAAAGCATTGATTTGTTTCATGCAATGGATTTGGATTTGTGTATTTTTTTTTCGGCCTGCAACCGTCGCTCTCATCAGACCTTTGTGAGATTTTTCTGCTATTTTTGGCATATTTCAATTTCATAATGCGTACGATAATGGTCTGGTCGTGAAATCAAAACGGCCTATGTTTCAGTATGATTCAATAAAATTGTATCTTTTGTGCATCTCCTTTCTGCTCTCTCTCCGACTCAAAAAACGGATGCGCTTCAACGGAACATTTAGTTGGATGGCGAACAGAAAAAGCGACCGTACAATACCGAACATATATTTTTATGATCTGCACTCTCTTTTAAAAGCCTATTGCCATAACTTTATGCATGGTGAAAATTGTGAGAAAATTAGTTGGTTGAAATTTCATATTTTCATTGATTCGCCACCGCCGCCGCCATCACTATCGACGTCTCATGTTTGCTCAGCTACCATCGTCTATTAGCTGAGTGCGGATAGCATCCGTTGCGAGTGTGATTTTAATTTATTCGATTCAGACCTGTTATTATCAAGCGATTATAGTACATGCGTGTGTGTATGCTTTTGCCACACACACACACACACACACACACACACACACACACACACACACCACTCATGAAATAACTGGTACTAAAACGACACAACATACCATCGCTGGTTGTTTTAATTTTAGTTCCGATGACTAGAGATGACCGAACGCTTATCAATTGGCCAATTGGTATGTGTTTGTGTTGATGTGCCGTTGCTTGCCGTTGTGAAACTGTGAATACTGTGCATTCGTGTAGACCTCTATGTGGTGGGGTATATGTGCTCAGGTGCACACACCATTTTTTCCTTCTTCTCTGTATCTAATGAAATGAAGAGAAAAAAAATACGCAGCCAATATGCGATTCGATTCGTATGGTTTACCAATACGGTTTAAATGACAAACTATAGAGAGAGAAAAAAATGGAATTTTCTGTCGCATTAAATGATCACATTGCGCATTTCTTCCATCCGAAGAGACAAAGACCAGCAACGGACTTTCAATCACAAACGATTTATACTTGATATCGAATGTGAAGCTGGAAGCGCCTTAAACCATTTGATATACATATATATATATATAATAATAATGAAAGTCGTTTCTGTTAACTGTAACACATACTGTACAGCTAACATTTTGCACTGTTACTTCTTCGTCTTCTGGTTGAAGACTCTGTTAACGATCACGGAGGAATCTGTGAATCAAAGTTTTGCACTGCATTCGACATGGGAGAAATGAAAATAATGTTCACTTCGCCCATACACACATTCTCTGTGTGTGCTTGTGCAATGTGCACGTATTTATAAAGTACAAGTTCGTAATCACAATATTTTTATTTGGCTCTATCGGAGCAACTCTAGAGTTGCACTTTATGTTTCTTGCGCTCAGAGAAAGTCACTCATATGGTGCGCTTTAGTGTGGCTACTCAATTTTTTATTTTTATAAACACAACGCAAAGATTTTCTTTCTTTTTTTCGTTCATTTTTCCTGTGTTTATTCTTTGATGGTTATGGAGGCCAGTTGTTTTAGATTGCAGTCGCAGCCGTAGCCAACAAACAACTTGATTTCATATCAACTCTCTTTCGCTGGTTCATAAACACTTTGCCGTCCATTCTGTTTCATTTTTCTGGTTTTTCTCTGTTAATTCACAATGTCTCGCATGTTGTTGATTCGATTTTTCGATGTTGTTTCATTTTGAGAGAGAAATGATTGTATATTTAGTCTACAGTTGCGTTTACAACTGTGTTTGTTGAGATCGCTTTCTTCGTTGGGTTGCAACGGAGATTCGGTTATAAATTGACCCTTGGCCTCTACACGTAGCTGTGAAACAGTATGGAATGAGAGAGAGAGAGAGAGAGAACGGACGTTTATCATTCCGCTTGAATATTGATATGCAACGGTAGTGGCTTTGAGCTGACTGCGATTAATTTGGTGGGCGTTTATCCCGTATAGCTTGTCAGAACCATTTATTCGGACTCATTGTAAATGTGATTCAAATTTTAATTTATCGGAGGCTCAAAACAACAAAGGCGACAAATTATTGATTCTTTTTTATGAAACAAACACCATTATTGTTTAAATTCTTTATACTTCCGCCATCATATTCTACCATGTGTTCCGCTTTGGATTGAAAACCGTTCTAAATAAACAGAAAAACCAGTCCGAACAATGAATTAACAATGAAACTTCAAAAATTCAGAAAGTTGATGACACTTTTTTGATTCTTGATTTCACAGCGATAGATTTTCGCTTCGGCGCAATTTTCGCACGTCTTGGCTATAAATACGTTTATGGCAGGTCGCTGTGTATTCGTGTGTGTGTGTGTGTAAATCATAAAGTTTTCGTTGAAATGAATCGCTTGCCTTGATGAACCAAATCGTTTATTGCTTATTCATGTTCGATCCACTTTCGAAGAGAACTTTTTTTCTACGTAGGTATACATTTTATGCTGCTGTCGCACACTCTATGCCGTTTATCACATCCAATTGTATGTGAGTGTGTTTGCTTCGTTCGTACGTGAGTGTCTAATTTTATGAACAGGTAATTTTTTTATCGATGTGAATCCGCTCGCGCGAACATACACACGCGTGCAACACGCATCCGTTGAATTTTCGACTCCATCCATTGAAAATCTATCCCATACACGAAATCCATCGAAATATTTGGCTGGAATCGATACAATAGTTTATCATGAATATTTACTCTCGATGCGTCATTAAATTTGCATTTTCAAAAGGAAAATCGGTTCGTCATGGTTTGGATTGTCAAAATCGTTTTGGAAGTATAACAAGTGGCTTTACGGTGATATTTCTTTTCCTTTTTCTTCTTCTTCTTTGTACCACACAAAATCTTTATCTCACGATTAGCAACAAAAGCTGCACAAACTCAATACGGCGACAACAAATTTCTTTCTAAATTGGATATTTATTGAATGCAAACGAACGGCAACGGTCGTTGCGATTTCCATTTCAAAGCGAATGCTACACAACACAATTATGTGTATGAAAAGAGAAATAGACAGAGAAACCAAACAATTGCTTCAATTTTGAGACAAAAAAAAAAATGAAAACAGGTAGAGATTTGATTGTGAATTTCACCGTAAAACAAAGCATTCAAAGCCGAAGCACTTTTTCTGAAACAGCGTTCCAATCCAAAAAATGTCACATGTTTTACAACGGGCAGGCACAATGGCAAGAAATTAACAACTGAATCACGAAGTGAACACGTTTTCTCAGCGTTACAACTGTAAACGAGTCAGAGAAAGAACTTACAGTCGAAGTGATAAATTGAATTAGAATCTGTGTGCACACACATCGATAGAATCATAGATTGTGATTTAATATATATGTAAAAAATGTTATCAGTTTATCGAAAGAGTGTGAAAAGGAGAGAAAAAAAAAGAATTCGCAGTGAGAAGAAATAACATTTACCGTTTGCCAATTTGGCAGCTGAAATATGCGTATACCCATTCAACGAATCCCCCGGTTCAATGACAATAAAAATGATGACATATTCAATTTCGACTGTATCGCATGAATTTGAGCGATTGTCAGTCATTTGGATAAATTCGAAGCAATTCGCGTGAAGTGATTGCGTTCGGAAATCTTTTTCGCGTTATTTTATCCCTCTCTCTTTCTCTCTCGCTCTCATCATTAACATCGTCTTCGACGTCGGCGTGGATTGTATTTTTCAGTCATATGCAAATGTGTTGTTTTCAAACAAATTGGATGACGATGAAAGATAGAGTTGAGATACATATATTCTTGAACAACAAAACTGATCACATCCGACAGATGCTCTTATGCATTTTCCTCAATTGTGCGTTGCCACTTCGTTATCCAAATAACAAAACTGAGAATGATATGTGATATTTTTTCGGCATTTTCGATGTCGTTAATATACGTATTTTTTTTTTCTCTTCTCGTCACTCTTGGGTTAGCTTCATTTTTTATTCAGTTGTCAGGAATTTTAAATTGGATCTTTCAAACCTCAATCGAAAATGAGGAACAATGAAGAACGAAGAAAAGAAAACGAGCGGATTATTTATGCAATAAAATGAATGGGGTAATATAATAGCATGGAATAAAATAGAGTTGGTGGAAGAAGACATGTGAGAAGTTGCATTGTGCTGAATGCCCTTATTCGATAATAGAGTGAAATTGATACGATATGTCATTCGAGATAGAGTGAAAAAAGAAACACAAAACACCCATTATATTGGAAAAAATATGTTCTGAATCAATAGTTGCAGCACGTATCACTCATGCGATAAAAATTTCATAAAAACATGATACAACGTGTAATTCTTGTTTTATTTTTATTAATTTTTCAACGAGAGAAAAAAAATAGAAAGTGATATATAACCATGAAATTTGTATATCGTAAAAAAAATCCAAGCAAAACTATCGATTGCTTGTTAATTTCACGTTATATCGAACAGATGTTAATTGCAGTGCTTGGATTCGGGGCAGCACAGAATGAAAATTTTAACAGTTTCCCACTTGGAATTTATGCGGGCAAGGAAGTCGCAATTTGCATCGAAAGTATTTTGTTATCGGTTGCAATTTATGAATTGCGTGCATCGTAATAGTTTGAAGGCGTAATAAATTTCTGTACCTTTGCCTTGTGAAATTGGGTCATATTACAGTAAATTAACCAGTCGAAAAGGTGGCCACTTGGTCTTCATGTGCACTCAAGCACTCGGTCTGAACGGAAGCATGGTTTGGCCATATATGAGGCGGTAATCGATACCGAAATCGGGAGTGAAAAGATACCGCATGCTCATACATTGGCATCCATGTTCGAAACATTGAATATTAAATTTCAATGAGCTGCAATGCTATGCATTCCGTGATTGTTTGTTTATTTCTCTCTTTTTCTTCTTTTTTCTTGTTGCATACGAAGCCCCAAATAAAATCAACAATCCGTCTTCATTTTTGGTGCATTTCGTTCGAAATATTTATCGTTTTGGCCCATGATGCTCAAGCTAAACAAACTCAATACAAGATCGAAATGAAGAAATGTCCAATAAACAACAAAACACACTCAAACATAAAACCAAACCCGACTGAAATAAATTTAGAAATCACAAAAATTAGGAAAGGAATGGAACAATATCGAAAAGAACGATGCACGTATGTGTGTTTATGGATGCTGCTAAGGCAAACTCTCAAAATCAATACGGTTCAAAGATGTGTGTGTGTGTGTGTGTGTGAGTGCAGCAACGTCAACGTAATAAAGTGAATTGCAGTCGAAAATAAAGAAATAAACAAATAAACAAACGATAAACAATAAATGCGAACGCAAAGGAGAAAGATACTAAGAAACAAAGTCAATACTATGAGCACTATGTGTTCATTGTGCTCACAGTAAATGGATTTCCTTTTAAAATAACTTTCCAGGCGATCGAGCAGATGAAAGGAAGAATTTTCGAAAAGAAAAATCCCAATCTCATAATGAAACAGAACTTGTATAGAGAGTTAATGATTTATCTCATGACCTCACAGCTACAAAAACGAACCGTTCTCAAAGCCCCTTTGTAGCATTCAAAACAATTTTTTTGTCATAATTTATTTCTATCATTCGCTTTGGTCGCTTTTGCACTGAGCTGAAATAAGCAGTTCAAAATGGTTTCGATGCGAGGTGGTTATTTCCACGGAATTTTATCGAAATATTCAATACCCATAATTTTCTGGATATATCCAGAACAGTTTGAAGAACTCTTATTCGCTTCCGCATTTGAAATATTCAATGTTGTGTCAGTTGACTCGTTGTCTTCTGCCAAGACATAATTCAAACTGAGAAAACTGGAAATTATGAATATTTCATTGGATGATCCAAATTGACGAGCTAACAATGTATCCAATCAAAATGTCGCAGTGTTCGAACTTTGAGAGCCCATCATTTGGAAAATATTGAGCTGGTATGATTGCAGCACCGATCGATTGATTGTGAACACAAACAACATGTACACATACTAAGTGTTAGAACAGCGATGAATTACAAAAGAGCAAAATCCATTGAATAAATCATTAGCGGAATCGAGGACGAACGATTTACCTTTCACTTGATTCAATAACGCACACCACACCACACCATTGAGCCACCGCACACAATAAACAGCCGTATGATATCCAGCAGCTATTACACCACGGCCGGGCCAATTCTGTTAAATTACCTATGTGTGTGTATGTGAATGTGTATACGGTGAAAGAAAGCCGCCGCAAATGTCGAAAACAGAAAACAACTAAATTTGTAAAAGACTGACTGACTGAATTATTTCTAGAATAGGATAATGAATGGAATTGACAAGCAGTAAATGATATACCTTTCAACGGAGGCAATTGAATTTTTAATGAAGAGGAATGTCAAAAGTAGTAGCTTCATGGCAATTATCAAATTGAATTACCGAATCGCATTCGATATGCTGAACTCGTTCCATATCCGTACGTTGTCTGGTGTAAATTGTTACTTGTTACGAAGAATGTGACGAGAATGCGTTGAGTTTTGCTGATTTTCCACATCAAAACTTGACTGATTCAACAGAATCCACCAAAATTTAGCTAGGGTAGCTAATGCACGTTTTAGAATTTCCATCAAAATGCACCACAACACACCGCCGCGAACAACAGTGAACGGATTAGATTGCAAATTTTTCGTATATTCAAAATTTTGCTGAATTTATTGGTACTCGAAATACTTCTGGAATAATTAAATTTTGAAGCCAGAATGCCAGTTCCAAGGCTGTAACTGTAATTTGGCTCGTTGGATTTTGATGAAGGGGGTGCATAATTAATAAAACTAACATTTTCCAAATAGTTATTACAGCAAATTATCGTTCGGACGAAGCTTCGCACACCGACACACACACACACACACACACACACACACACCGGTTGGAAAAGGGGAATGTACGCATTGAATAGACAATTTCGATGGAATTTGCATATTTGCTGCAAGAATATTTAATTCAGACACCAGGTGATCGAAATAGTTGGCCAAATACAGTATAATATTCATACAGCGAGGTTCAAGGTTTTTGTCGAAACATTCCAATTTTAAAATTGCATCATGATATTTCTCTGGCCATTTCGAAACGGAAATGCATTCCGTTGGCATGTTTGCATTTTCAAGCATACGGCACCACTTACAGCCAGCCGAAGCAACCGACTGGGTTTTACCATTTTGATTGCTCATTGCTTGAGAATAGCTCAATCGTATTGTGTGTGTGTATTGTGAATCTGCCGGCATTTAAAGTGACTTGAATTCTTCAATCCCTTGATTTCCATTTCGAAACACGTAATTTTTGGATGGTTTTTTCTTTCTTCTCTCCAACTTATTCTTCATTATCCATTGTTGGATATTGACTTTACAAGAGCGCTACCATTACGCGCAATTGACGCAACATTGACATTGAAGCAATGTCTCTTTATTAAGCACCAAAGCAAACATCATGCTTTGCATTTTAATGGCAAACAATTTTTTTGTGCGATTTTGCTTGGGTTTTTGCGATAAAATTCAATTAATTTTATTAAAACATACATTCGCAAGCGCTGAACATTCGCTGGTTGACGATTGCCGGTTAGCCCAATACTCAGTCGTCAGCACATTGCACTCTTTAGTGCTGCTGCTTTACAGTGAAATTATATGCAGTAAAAGAGAGAAAAAAAGAAATGCAAAGTGAAATAAAATGCGCTGCTTCATTACACATACATGCATACAATGCGTCGGTTGTCTCGTTTGAATGGCAATTCTTTATGCAAATTCTATGATTGTGGCAATTTCCATCGTGCAGAATAGTTCTTGAGCATAAATTGCATGCGCCACGACTGTCGAATGCATACCACATCAACGCGTTCTCACTACCGCTCACTGTACTCATTATGGCAGCCAACAGCTGCCAAGTTTTCAGCGAATTATACTTTTTATGGCCGCGCGGCAACAGTACGGTAGCGAAAGAGATTGAAAAAAAAAGTCAAGTCTAAAATGACACACGCTTACAAAACCAGACGGAAATTGTGAATTTATGAATGAGCCTAATCTCGGGCATGCATCAAATCGAATCGTTTATTCATCACTTCAAGTCAACTACCATCCAATCTGATAACTTCAATTTACTGAATGAGCGAACGAGTAAACGCAAACGATTCAACAAGCGACGATTGGATGCGATAGCCTAGCCAGTCGTTTCACAGTGTCACTTAACTAATGAGCTCAATCATGGAACAGTTGTTAATACTGTAATGTAAACAATTATATGTTCGGTATGTTGCCCCCTTAATCGTTCTCATCGTCGTTTACATACGCATCCATCACTGATTTTGACATTCTAACCTTTTTTTCCAGAGCCAAAGAACCGTTACACATTTCTCATTTCAAATGAATGCTGCTCTCTATTCTCTTTGCTCCAGAAATCTTCGTGCTGAAAATAGAAGCAATAATAACGACAACAAAAAATCATCCACAAATTACCCATCTCGAAAATTGACAAACATTTACTTTGTGCGCTGGATACAATACGCTTTTCGAATGCCGAAGAAAGTTTATAAGCTTTGAAACTTTGCGGGACACTGTTGAGCTATACTTTTTGTAGGGCGTCAGTGATTGTATCGCATTATCTAATGCAAACAGTCACCCAAACACCATATATATTCACGGCATACAAAAACGGTTGTGCTGTGTACATAGTCTGGCGCCGGTGCATTAGAAACTTTCGAAATAATAATGACTCAAGTTGTTTATAGTCGTCCAACGTGACCGCATCGAATTTTCCCATTGAATCGATTATTCGCCTTGTATTTCGTCTAATGGAGAAGACAAAGGGCTTTAGAACATTAAATCGAGAGAATGTTACTTATTCTAGGTGCCCACTGCCACTGCTCAACGACGGACGGACGGATGAATGAAAGAAATTCCAGTGCGCCATTAAGAATTTATGCAATATTTGAAAAGCCTAGAAGAGAACAATGGGAGATGGGGAATGAGCAAGCAAGCGAGCGAGCAAGCGAGTGAGTCAAGAGAATTGGCGAAATTCACATGGATTTCGAAATATGCTTAGGTGCTGCAATCAATTTAAAAGTCGACGGACTCACCTTAAGCCATATGATTACAATGATTTATTTGGTCGAAAGCAAAATATACATCAATTTTCTTTCCCTCTACATATACAGTATTTTTTTTTCGTTTCGAATAGAACAAATAAATTACGATAGAAAATTGCAATGAGGTGCACAGTTCATTGCACACACGATCTCTCGGCTGCATATAGTTTTTTTTTTCGTTCGTTTGATCTCTTCCATGAATTTTCAATACAATTATTTATAATAAGTTTCGTCCTCCGTCATATTTTCTATACCATGCGGTCGGTTCTTACTACACATTGCTGAATATTTTTTCTTCTGCTGTTTGTCTTGTGGTTTTTCTGTTCACATTTTGCAGTCGGTAAAATGCACGACAGTGACCAGTAATCTTAAGATTCATGACTCAGGGTTTTTTGTGTGTATGTTAGGGTCTTGGCAGTTCGGTGAAGTGTCTGCCACCGAAAAAAGAGTGTTTGCTATCGACCAACTGGCTGCAAAACGTGCACACTAATCGACGATTCGATTAAAAGGCATTTCCACTGTTTGCAGCATTTCATATGGGCCGCTTACCAATCCACCATTGAACCAAAAGGAATCCGAACGAAGAGCAATTGCAGATGACTCAAAGAGCATATCGCCGTTTTCATTGCAGCAGATTTTTCTTTCTACTCATCGAATTTTCAATTTATTTCAATGATTAATGGTGATAAAATTTGTTGAAACAATAAAACAAGCAAATTTCCAATTGTTTTTTCCTCTTCTTTTCGTTTGGCATCTCACCAGGATTGCTTTCGGATCATATACTTACATCCAAATGCCAAATAACAAATGGATTTTCGGTTGCAAAGTGCAACAATGCATACACAACCGAAAAAACACACACACTCACACAATCAAAACAACTGTATTCCAACAAATTTATGTGAAAAATGATTTATTCGGATAGAACAACTTATCAATGTCATGAAACAGTTACATTTCACTGTCTATGTGTTTCTGGTTCTAGCGCATTTGGCGTTTTTTTTTTCTCTTTCGCTGAAGTAAACCGGAGTGAGTGCCAAGCAAATTTCGCGTTATATATAAATTGAGCTATTATTACGGTAGATTGAGTGTGTGTGTGTGTGTAGGGTGTATCGAGGTGGATTGACACAAAGCCATCGTATCTGTTGAAAAGATCAAGTAAGCATGAATTCTGAGTCACAGAGCTTTTGTAACTTCATAGCATTCATTGCGGAGCTCGATGCTTACCATTTCTGAGAATGAGGTTGGATAAAAAAAAATCGACAAATCAAACAATTTTCCTTAAAAGCAATTGTGAAAAATTACGGAAATTATAAGAAAAAAATTACGCTTAAACAAACGCTAAAGTAGAAAAGAAGCTCCCTACACTGACAACATCAAATGTTTATTCTGTTCACTCAACAGAGAGCAAAAGTTGAGGCAAAAAAAACCTCAACTGACACAAACAGACTTTTGCGCCGAGAGCGTGTGTATGCTCGCAAGACAAATGCTCAGTTCACTCCTGCTTGTTCAGAGAGAAAAATGCAACAATTTTCAGTTGAGATTTCATTCAGTTATGGCGTTATATTCCGCAGCATTCCGGTTGATTGCTGTTGTCATTGTTTGTACTATAGCGATGATGGTGATGATGATGATGATGACGGTGGTGCAGTGCGAGACAAAAACTCGACTATTGACACAGTTTTGCGTGACTGAACGATGGATGCATAAAAGTCGTTTACTGAAATCGAAGAGCGCAAAAGCTTAATTCAATCTTTGACATTGTCACTTTGAAAACAAACCGAAAGATACACGATGCACGATTTATTTAACTAATATGAAATCAGTGTCAACTGACTTTTGACATCTCGTCGACTGAGAATAATAATGGTAATAAATGATGTGTATGTATGCTGGTGTTGGTTGATTGTTACTTAATTTTTTAATTTTTCACTTACTTTGTGTTCCACGGCAGCATTCCATTCATAATTCATAGATTGATTGTGTGTCCAGCATAGTGAAGTACCTACCACAGGAAAAGAAACAACGACCAAACTAAATAATTTACGTTCGTTCCGTTAAAATGGGAAAATTTAGATTCGACCACTCCATCAAATATGAATAGGTGTGTCTGTGTGCTCGTAAAAAAACGAAACATTTGATAGAAAGGCGATACAATTAAGCAGTAATAAATCAGTGGGCTCGTTTGTTGTCTCTTGTTTTTTCGTTGCTATTTTTTCCAAGTAACTTAGCCAAGAACATATCAAATGTTAAAACATTTCAATGAACCAGCTAAAATCTATTAGTGGTGAATGTGTAGTATGACTTGAGTGGCTCTCGCCAGCAAGTCGAAAGTATCGCTTTGTTTTTCTCTTTCTCTCTCTCTCTCCGTCTTCATATTACATTCTAAAATAAAATAGTGAAGAGAAAAAAGTTAATTGCACGCTTAGACGGCAACTCATTCAATCAATTTGTATACATGCTGTGTAGATAGTCGTGTAGACTCCTCCATCAAACACTGATCGCTCGTATGTCCGATTTATCACGAAGTTCTATCATTCATTTGTTGTTAGTTTTTTTTTTGGATTGATTTCTTTTATTATTTTGGTTTCACTGTTTCGTAACGCCCGTCTATTCCATAAGTTCGGCGGCGGTTGGCACGTACGTGTGTGTGATCTATGAAGTTGTCTCAAGATGAACTTTTAGCTACGCATCGAAAAGCAAACAGACTCGAAATGTGTAATGAATTGGGCGTATGATGTAAAAAAATGCTCTTCATCGTTTATAGAAAAGTTTGTCGTTTCACTGTGGTCCAACCGATGATTATTCCGATGGTAAATGTTTTATAATGGGCACGGCAACCTGTTTTCCAGAAACGTTGACCGTTATCACAACGCAATGATGATGATACCTACTTTTTTTCCCCCGCAATGCTCACTTTTTACTCTCTTACTCAATGCACTTTTCGAGAACTTGATTTCGACTATGTGTGTGTGTGTGTCGAAGCACATTTTAGTTTCGGATCATTTAGTTGCGATTATAGTATGGTCAACATCAATATATACAGTGTATATTCTACACTTTCAAGTTAAACGAAAAACTTTAAATGGAATTTGAATGGAAATTCGTTGCCATGTTGCTCGAAAAAAAAAGAAAAAATTGAAGTTTTATGAATGAAATCCTCATTTGAATAGCTCGGGAAAAAATTATTTGAATATTTCGTTAGCATTTTTCTCTGTCTATTTAGCTCATCTATCGAGTGGTTCACAACTTTTTTGGCATGGAAAAAAGTTTCTCCTATACGAAGCGAAGGGATTAATCTGAAAAGTTGTTAAATAGTTCTTTTTTCGTTGAATTTGGAATCTGGTTAGGGATGGCAAAAAATGGACTCATATTGTTTTTTTTTTCGTTCCGTACATCTGGATTATAAGGTGGGTTCTCGCATTATTGAACGAAAAAGTTAAAATATTCATTGAATACTTTAGCCATTCTTGTGAAGCAACACAAGTTTCAAACGATTTATATGAACAACAATGTAAAATATCCAATGAAAATATTGACGTAAATGCCACAAACTGTTTAAACCACACTTCAGAAATTCATTTTGTTCAACACGCAAGTAAAGAACCATTTTGGCATCACACTGTTGAAGTTTGTTTAATTATTACTGAACCGGTATGGTTATTTTGATCATTAAAACAATGCAAGGGTCTTTTTTTTTTTGCTCTGCACAATCGTTTGAGCCGCAGGCATGTGCATTATAAAAATCGAAGCAACAGTCAATATTCATCGACGAATCGTTTACAGCGACGGCTGCATACTCATCCACTTTGGTTGGGTGTATTAGGCACCAGCAGCAATCATTCATTTAAACTCATTATCCAAATTATGAGTTTCATTATAAAATGGCTAATTTACTTTCAAGCATATTTTGTTCGTTAAACGGCTTGTTTAACATGGAGATTTTCTGCCTTTACCTTTTCGATTGCTTTCAATTGGTTGTGCTGTTCAATCGGTTGTGTGTGTGCTACACTGCTTCATCGTCGTCGTCGTCGTCGTCATCGTCGCCAGGCATCTTGGCTTTAGCGAGGGACCCATTTGACGGTCTATGTCAAATCGCTTAGCATTTGCTTTTGCAAATAAACCGAATTAAATACACTTCGAAGAAATCGACAGGAGCAAGCAAAAAAGTGATTGTAGTGAGTTTGCCTTGGTAGTGAAAAACGGCATGGAAAAAAAACAACAATCGTGTTCTTGTTTCCCCTTCGTTCTGTGCACGAGTTTATTTACATGAAAATTCACTGCTTTGCTGCCGTTGTTTTTTTTTCGCCAATCGCATTGAATAGTTTTCCTGTTCTTTATTCGCTCAGTTTCGCTTTTGTTTGCATCTGCATTCTTTTGCTTGAGTTCAGTTCAGTTTTGAATGGATCAACTGTACTTTTAAGGGCAATCCATAAATTATTCATTTGAATGGAAAACGAGAATAAAAGTAAGAGTAAAAATCAAAGACGAGATGACAGTGTTAACAATTGCAATGTGAAGAAACGCGATGATGATAACACACAATGGACACGAGTATCTGGTGCAGACAGGAATTCATTACAATATATTTCTGCAAAATGTTTAGCCTCATGCTCCCTTTTTCAGTGGCAAGTAACTCGAAATGGATTTCGTGCGATGCAAAATTCAGGCATCTCTCAATATACTCTGGTTGTCAATGTACGAAGGTCGTGCACTAGTATTCGATTTGATGTCGGTAGATTTTTTTGTCTCTTTCTTACTGCCGTTGAAGCTGCTCTTCGGTTGAAGTGCTGCTGTTGGAAACTCGATACCAGAAATGATGCAGAAATCTAGAAACGGATTCACTGTGTGCATCAAATGCGACAGTGTGGCAACAGCCATTTCAGGTTTTCAGACATTTTTTGTCCATTGTGACTGTGGAGAGAGACACTTTATCTCAATGCTGAATCGAATGCAATTGACAACTCAAATGGGTTTGCTTTCATTGCTATTTTTAGATGTTTACATAAATCGCCCCCGAAATTGAAATTCCACAACAAGCCAAAGTGGGAAATGAAATCATATCAAGAGATGGAGAAACCAAAAAAAAACATTCAATAAAAAAAACGTTACGTGAGCAATACTCGGTCCATTTATGCAAGATCCGTAATGGCTCCGGCGAACTCTCAAGGCCGAACCAATTATTATTGGTCATTGTATTTTATCAACAGCTAATGAGATTCATCGCAAAGCACACACAGAGAAAAAAAGTATGGCAGAAAATTCAATCAATAATTAGCCTTATTAAATGTGACATGTGTGAATTTTGACGCAGTTATGGATTGTTTGAAACGAAAATAGATGTGACGCTCATTATTTCGTCACCTTTTTTTTCCCTCGGCAATTTCATGGAGTTTTTTTTGTTTTTTTTTTGTTTTGATTTACAAGTCAATTGTCGGTGGACCGTACACACAGAATATTTGTTCATTCAAGTGATTATTTGTATTCTCCAGTGTATGAGGATGACAATAGAAGTTTCGTATTCTTTAGAAAAATTTCTGTTTACATATGAACGATTTCACGTACAGTTTTTGGTATGTGCGTTTTGTTCGTGTGTGTGTGTGTGTGTGAAACGAGATAATAATTGTGTATTTAATTTTGTCCAGTCATTGCCATAGCAAATTGACGCATCACAATAAATCAGGTAGCAAAATGGATGGTTGTTTGCCTGTCTCAATGTTTGTACTTCGTGCCATCGCAATTGTATTCATTAGTAATGGATTATAACAAGCGTGTTCGATTTATTGTTGTGATGTGTCTGGCCATCCTTCAACATATTACACACGTATGTATTTGGCTCCGAAAAGTTTCATGTCTATTTTGGTTCTTCAATTTCCACCAAATGGAAAAACATCACTTGAGATGAAACCGCATCGAAAATCATTCCGTTCTGGCCCTAATACGATGATAATCAAAGTTGAAATGAGACACGTACACAGTTTTCTAATTTCATGAATCGAAAACGAAACATATGTACGTACGGAAAATGTAGCATAACGCAAAAGGAAATAAGAACACAACACCGAATATGCGAGACGAACGAAAATGTGTTGCTGTTGAATCAGTTCAACAGGTCATGTAATGTGCTTGATCATTCTTATTGTTGCTGCTCGAATGCGAACAATAACGAAAACAACCTCACGTGCAAAGACCAATGCGGAAATTGAATCTTTTTTTTTCGGTTAGTGAATGTTAACCAAAGTCAACTTCTTAAGTTAAAGAGAAAAAAAACGCGCGCGTTCACTTCGTGTCGACGAAAAAAAACACACATACATAAGACCACAAGAACATTTTCATAACAAATCGGAATCGTTTTCACTTTGGCAGTTTAACGTGTTTTTTTCCGCTGTTCAACAATCGTTAATTTCTGCTTATGAGTCACTTAAACGAAGTAAACGCTATGAAATAACATAATTATAATTTACTTTTGCGAGAGAGCAAAAAAACAACAAATCACTCGCACAACCGTAAGACAGAAGAGAAAAAAATGAAGCCACTAGAACTTGTTCCGTTTTTGTTCTGTTCAAAACAACAACGGCAGCAAACACTTTTCATTGTTGCGCTGCTCCAAATTGAAATTCAAATTGATTGTTCTAGCGCTTCGTTTCTATTCGCTTTGTTTACGATTCTTGTATGAATTTATAATCATCTGCAGAAAGAAAAAAGAACCGCAATACACACGCCATCTCATCCACTCCGAACAGCAGCAGAAGAAGAAAACGAAGAAAATTCCGATGGGATTTTAGTGTAATGCACGTATGAATTCAATGCTTTTGAAAACTCGCTCAAAACATCACTTCATGGTACGTATTCTCGCATAATCTTTGCCGCCACACCGAAATGGGTTAATATCTAAATGGCATGTTTAGGTATATTTATGTGTATCAGTTCTCTGTGTGTGTACGAAGTTTTGTGTTACGATCGATTGCATTTCGCTGCATGTGTGTGTGTGTGTGTGTTTGTCTTCCTCTTGCCCGCTCGACGATGCGAATGTATGCCAAATGCACATGCACCCGTAATCACCCAGTTTGCATGCATTTATTACACAAACACTCACTAGATCGAAATCACTTTGAATGCCATTTTGACTTGGTGCATTCCATTGAAGCAATGCATATATGTATGGGCAAATTGCAACACATACACGTGCCCACCCGCTCGCAGAGTAGTAGTAGCAGAAGAACCATTCGGCCACTGATTCTAATTGCGTGTAAATTCTGATATGAATCCAATTAATTTCGGATTTGCATGTAAGAGCGTAAAGAGTGTGCATCTCCCATTCCATTGGAATGGTGTGCATATCTATGTATGTTGCATTGATTGCGGGCGATTCGATTTCAATGTAATCCAACTAAGTGCCGCTGTACAGAGTAAAATGAACGATTCACATCCATTCGATCACTAAACAAAGTGTTTATCTAATAAAAATCACATTAGATTTTCTAGACTCACCAGGCAAACAACAACATCTACAGGAATCGATGATTCGCACAATTTATCACCTCAATCCAATCGATAACAACGTAATAACTCTGCATAATAATTTCATCTTGAGTATTTGGGTCAATTCAATGAGTGCAATGCATTGTGTCATCGGTGAAACGCATTAAATGACTGTCAATTTCGAGGGGCAAATCACTCAAAATAGTAATTGCAAAATTTAGCAGTAATTGCACGAAAAAAAAGTAATTGCGAAAGTAATTGTTGATCAGCAATTACTACATTTTTCTTGCAATTACCAATGCAATTACTTCTTTTTAATGCAATTACTTTTGAGTGATCTGCCCCTCGGTCAATTTTCATTTCGACATATCGTCGACGCATAAGTCAATTACTATTTCATTTGCATTATGGATTTCGTCGCATTATTTCGAAAACCGACATACACACACATCGGCCGGCCGACCAATCAATGGAATGTCGTAAATGGGTTTTATGCATCTCAGATTCTTCCCTTTCATTGCATTAGCTAACTGAGTTCATTCAGCTTCCGATCATTTCGAATGAACCACTTTGTTTGGTGGAATAACTGTCGTGCACATATCACTGTCAATATTATGCCGAGATAGATATCCATCTCGACTTACATTTGACTCAACAAGACATTTAAACGATTTTGCGGTGCAACTACAATGATGAAATGATATGTGCACCGTTCTATGTGGTTCTATGAAACGCCGTCTGTTCATTTCATGGCCAAAATGTACACATTAAAATACAATGCATTTCAACAATATGATACATTCTAATAAAGCCACCAATCTCCTGCCCCCCAGGCTAATTGCGGAACAGCAAAAATAACTACTCGAAATTTACTTTGGAATTCTATCCAAAAATTTAACCGCTTGAATTACTGTGATACTTCAGCAACATTGCATTTTATATCATCAATGATTCACGTCGATAAAGGGGAACATCATTCGTTCGCATCAAATTGCATGTTATTAAATTGTGTTGCGCTCTCGTTTTCGTTTTCTCCGCGAAATCGTTAAATAAACGTTGTATTTGGTTCGTGTTTCAATGTGCATTGAAAATTTCATAAACATAAACTTCTGCTTTTTCTATGGCCAAAACTATTAAGTCGCTTCTGTGCCATTTCCGAGTGAAAAGTATAAGTCAATAAAATAGCAGAAAATTGACACACACACACACACACACACAATAGGAAATACTGCAACAGTATGAGTGAAACGAAGCGTTGTCCATTGAAAGTCCTATCTCTCTCCCATTGGCATCGGAAATTGCTTATTGATAATGCAATAGAAGGCGAAGGCGATTCAATACTGAAACGTCGACTTGATTACGAATGCAGCAAAGAATTCAGTCGATTTGTATGCAATCACTTATTCAATGATAGACAGCGATATGAAAAGAGCTCGACCTCCACTCTTTTATGCCATTTCCATGTTGTGTTCTTTTCCTTCGAAAAAATCAATTTCTCAACAGCAGCTGGAAAAAGTCTACGGAGAAACTCAAAACAAACACCGATTCCAAAGTGCATATCGAATGAGCAGAGCAGCGCTTTGGGTGCGCGCACATCAACAAACGAAAATCATTTTCCAATCAATTTGTTCGATTCGAAGCTCTTGCAAGCGAATTGCGTGATTGCGCTGCATTTATTATCATCATCATCATCATTATTATTGCTATATATGATTGAACGGAATGAAGAAGATTAAGAAAACGAAAAGAAAAAAACAAAACGAAAAGAAGGATCGTTACCTATATTGCAATTGAACCGTTTCCAAATGTAATTAATTTGTGCGCAACTATTTAGAGCGTCTCATCGTATTGTTCACTCTTACGCTCTTTGATTCATCTTTTTGTGCTTTGTTTTCGTTTTATTCATTCGTTTTGCTCTCGTATGTCTTTTCTCTTTGTTTCATTTCTTTTCTTCATTCGTCTTCTCTGAAGCAGCGCTAGCTTCGCAATATCTCATTCGTCTATCCTCTTTGCCTAGTTGATTTCATGCACCTATTTCGCTTCTATATGCAGTTATGTGTGCGCGTTGTTGTTTTTCTCATTTGCTTTTGTTTTACGTTTTGTGCAACAGTGCGCACACTGTACACACTGGGTTCTTTTCACTTTTCATCGATTTCGCACGACCAAATGCGCAAATTGTAAAAGATATCTCGCACTATGTGTGCGAGTGCTCAGCAGACGAGTGCAATTGAAGTTTTTTGTTCTTGTTTTGTTTCTGTTTTTCTTTTGCTGTTGGTTTGTTTCAACTTCTTCGTTTTTTTTTGCGTATTGAATGTACGTTTTTCATGTATGCTGCCACCGATTTACATTGCATCGTTGTAATTATCATTGTTTGTTTGATCTAAAATGAAATAACATATCGTAAATTGCATCAATTCACTCATTCAGTTAAATGAGCATGAAGAGTATCAGCCATTACAGTAGTTATTTTTCTGTTGTTACTGTTTTTGCGTCGATTTTTTTTGTGTTCAGTTCTTTTTTTTGTCAAGTGATCTCATGGTAGATGCTCATTAAACAGGTGAACACGTTCGCTCATTTCGCGTAAAATAGCACCCGTTTTTTGTTCCTACTCGGTGTTGTCGACAAGAACGGAAAGCTTTCATTCTTGAGCACGATCAACGGCGAAAGTGATTGCAGCAAAAACTCAACACACTGAAGCAATGTTCTGTAGAACGGTGAAGAAAATTTTCATTAATTCAAACTTAATGTAATCCGAATTCGACGAAAAACTTTCTCATACTGTCGTATGTATGTGTGTTTTTCGCTATTTCTCGCGGTGACTACACTAATTGTTGAGTCGCTTGAAGTTCTCGAGACTGATGTTTTCGCTAGTGAAAATTGTTATTTTTCTTTCAAAAAGATATAGTTGTACACATTGGAAAAAAGCCGAGTGAATTCTCTCGCGGAGAAACGCGTACATTTTTTATGATTGTATGTCGCGCGGCTAAAGAAGAATTTGTTCTTTCGCCCGAACTGCTTTGAAAAGTGCATCAGAAATGGCGCAATTTCCCGTGCCAAGTTGAAAAGTCGCCCTTATTCAACGTCGTAAATTAAGATTAAACCATAAATTTAGTCGAGAAGGAAAACTTTTGCTTGCTCGTTAATTCCGACGTTTTAAAGGGCTCCTTTCTCTCTCTCTCTCTCTCTCTCGCAGAGAGCGCGCGCATTGCATCGTCGGCACAAGTATATATCATCGCGTTTCCTTATGCTTGTTCCTTTTTTTGTACTTGCTTACCGCAGATGATGATTATTATTATTATATATCGCAATTACCACATGAAATTATTGCTAAAAGCAATCTTGTTCTAGCAATAGTTGAGGGCTATTGCCATAGTGACTCTAGCTCTCTCTCAGTTCTACGAAATTGTTTGCTGGAAAATTTAATATTCAGCAAATGGATTTCCAAAAGAACAGCATGCAAACAACAAAGACCGAAATCAATATTCATTTTCCACCCAACACTTGAGTTGGTGCCACCGATTTGGTGGTACTTTTTGCATGTTAGCCAACGGAGCAAGAACGGGCACCAAGATATAACTGATGAATGAATGAATGGTGCGAATGTTTGTGCCATCGTTGCTGCTTGAGAGACCTCAATATAATTAAAATCTACAAACACCGTCAGCTTCAGGATTTTTTTTTGGTTCGTATTGTTCTTTTACCTCGTACAGCTCATCTTACCTCAGTGTCGACCATTGTGATTCACATTGTGCATACCATTGTTGGTTTGCATTTTGGTTTTTCGTTGCCAACATTTTATGGATTTTATTTCACTTGCAATGAAACGCATTAACGCGCACTGCTTTCCTTTTCCATGGTTTGTGCTGTTCTTTTTTTTCTCCGGAGCACAATTTCTATACTATATATGTTTCGGACTTTTTTCTATCCACCGCCTTCCATTAAGAGTACTTTGCAAAAATCTGCACATAAAATAAAACACAAATGGCAGAGTGACAGTGGGAAACCATTTAGGAACTGGTTAAATTTAACACGAAAATTCGTTCGTTCAAAATTCGCAGAAAAAAAAACTTCGACCGAAGTTTCGAAATGCACACATCATTTGAATGTACTTTGGCCAATGTGTCGTACCAACATAATCAGAAATGGGTTTAGAAGTTGTTTGTAAGTTGTGACGTAATTTGCTCAAGTGTAAAATCAAAACGGAACGGAACGGAATGGAATGAGGCATCTTCTCACCATCCAAATGAAAGTTCGAAACATTCGAAAACACAACACAAACACCATGAGTGAAAAGTCAATGTCATAATATTCGTTGTGGATTGAAGCCAATGTTCCGTTGATATTCAAGTAAGAAAAATGTCTCTAGGTCACCCGTAAAGTGCAACCGTGTGTATTCCATTCAGCCACCGCCACAATTCAATAATATAAACAATACAAACATTTACTTATTTTACCCAGCCACACTCGAATTACATTTCGATTGTGTTGCAGTCCCAGCCACACAGAACCTATCATTTATCTTTTGCATGTCGTGTGCAATGGCAAATGTGAGCCCGAAAAAAGGTTTACGTCGTCAAGTAATTAAATTCAAGTAAAAGGAACGGTAAAAAAGTGAATGTAAAAATATCGCGGTTAAACGGTTGCTCTTTTTGGTTCGTATTCAAAGAGCGATCGAGCAAGGCAATAACAACAAGGAGCAATTGGACAAGGAAATCTCTAGCCCAACCGAAAGTAAATACTGTCTGCATTGGAATGACGTGAACACAAAAAGAAACCACATGTTACTTTTCCAGATTTATTAAATTCAACCTTATCCTATGAAGAGGAGGTAAATTTTGAAATGAATTGTGGTTTTTTTTTCATTCCACGTTACCTTTTTCTCATAAAAGCCGTATAAAAGAAGAGAAAAAAATATCGAAAAATTTCAATGATAAATAAATATGTCGATTCCTTTCTTCTTCTTCTTATTTTTGTGTGTCCCACTCCACCGTTTGTATTGTCTGTATGCCTGGGATTATGTTATCGTATAAAATGCAGGTAAACAAAATACGAACGTAGAATTGGAACGAACCAGGCTATCCTGTTTGAGTGAAATTTATCGTTTTATTCGGAAACAATTTGTTGGGCGGTTGTACGCAGGATGCATACATATCGTTGCGTGTAATCGCATTGGAATCTTTTGGCTTGTGAGTGATCGGAACAAAAGTCGGTCCATAAATTAAGCAATTCAACTATTGTATAAAAACGTAGCTCAATGGAACAGGATCGATCCACTTTATAGCATTTTCGTTGTGCGTCGATGCGATTAATCATTTTATTATTATTTTTTCTTGATTTTTATTTATGATCGAAATCCGAGACATGGAAGTCGTTTGTTTTCTCTTTTTTTTCTCTTCTCTTCTTGTTCGCTGGAAACATTGCTCTTGCAACTTGTGCTTCTCTGCCATAAGAACCAATGTATTTGACGTGACAGTGAGTAGCGGTGGCGCCTAAATAGAGTCTGCGGCAAGTTTAGGAACTATCAATACTTCTTGTTGTTGCGAAATTCAGGACAACAAGTATTGATAGTTCTTAAAAATGCCGCAAATTGCTAATACATCTTATTTAGGCGCCACCGCTATCTTGCCAAAAGTATAGGTTGTGCTCTCTTGATTGTTCGTTGTTGTCTGGAAAATACCCGTTTGGATCTATCTGAAGCCATACTAATTAATGACAACAGAAAAAAACCTGTGCGATCCGCTTTCGTTGTCGATTCATTTACCAGAACAATGACGGCTTCGCGACACAATAAAAGTGAGCTATGTGTGTACAAACACACTCGCACAAGCAACGAAAACACTCGATGCGACCGACTTAAAAAATATTGTCCATCAATTTTCAACCAAATGAAAGAATCTTCAAGCGCGTCGTCTGCTTGCAATAAATATGATTATTTTGCAATTCATAAGTGCGTGCGGTTGCGGTAACCTGGATACGAAATTATTGTACTTTTCATTTTCCATTTCGAAGAGAGCGAGACAGTCATTTTCAATAAAAATCGTACGACGTGCAACGATGGCATCGAGTCAATCTACGCTGGAACGGCAATTGCAAAGATATAGCATAGGTATTTGGTTGGAAGTTATTGCGCGTCTTGAAATTTATTATTGTTCGTTGAAGCACGTTCACTGCAAGTTTTTGCAAAATTGCTTCATCGTCTTCCACCACACTTTCCTCACTTTTATTGACAAACAACGGAAAAATTCACCGCTTTATTTTGCCAATAGAGTAGCGGTGTTTTTTTTCGTGCATCGTAAACAAACTACCAAGTAAAATATTAACGAATCTAAGATCCTTTCAACTTTTTTTATGTTTATTTAAGTGCACTTCATTCAAAACATTTGTTTGCAAAAATGTTTTACGGCGAATTTTACTTTCCAAACAATAGCTTCCGTATGGCTGGTTGAGTTCTCTGGTTCTTCTCGTTTGACTTATCGATGTTTCATTCGTCAGCCATTAAAATTGAAATGAACTCCATTAAAATTGATACAATCCCCTTTTAATACAGACATTCTACGTATGAACGGCTATCAGCTGAATGAAGCTGTAATTCGAGACTCACATTAAATGTTGAAATGGGAATGTGGTGTAGAACGTTACTGCGAATGGTATTATGTTAACGACACATGTGTTCTATCCTCATTGAAAATGAAATATTGGCAATTCGGAAAAGCGAAACATCGCAGTGAAAAGAGAACTAAAAATAGCCCCTAATAAAGCGATGAATGCTCTATCGCACATTTGCAATCGTATGAACAGAGAGTATGCGCTCGAAGCCAACACCGAAACGACACTAGAATTAGGGGGTTTCAAAAAACAAACAGACACTCTCTATTGTGTTTTCAAGTGAGAACATAATCGGCACAAAAAATACACATTGAAAACCGCATGCAAAGCCAACGGCAGTAGCAAAACACAAAAAAAGAGATTGAATCGGCTCAAGAGTAAAGTTTGTCTGTGCTAAGTGTGAACAAATGGTTGGTAAATGCAATGAAAATAGAATTACAGACGAAAAGTAATAAAAGATCACATTGAAAATGCCTGCCTCACTCACACACTCACTCACTCACACATCGGAGGCTCATCGAATTACGAAGTCGCACGTCGTTCGGCTTCAGTGAAATTTATTGTCTATGCTCCGATCCGATTTGAACGTTGAACGGGGAACAAAAAATTCGTCGTTTCGAATCTTGAAATTGAAAATCAGTTGAAAGGTGGGTATTAAGTGAACACGTTGCTTCCAATGCTGTCGAGAAAATAAAAACTACTCGGTGATGTGTTAAACGGTCTGCTTTGTCTGTGGCGCTTAAAACCATTTGTGTTAACATATTTCGTTTGTGTTAACTGCCGTTTTTTCGAAGTTTTGCTCTGCATTTTTTTGTTTTTG
Source organism: Sitodiplosis mosellana (assembly GCF_009176505.1). Classification (NCBI taxonomy): domain Eukaryota; kingdom Metazoa; phylum Arthropoda; class Insecta; order Diptera; family Cecidomyiidae; genus Sitodiplosis; species Sitodiplosis mosellana. The sequence continues at coordinate 6,572,733 of NW_022595244.1, forward strand.
CCCGCACAAACGACCTTTACGATTTATGGTCGCGATTAAGTGCTGACAGAACGCATTGCATTTCGATTTCACTTTTTTTCCTCGGGCTTTGGTTGCATTAGTTCTTTCTTTGTTGGTCGACAATTCGGAATGGCAATACGCCTGAGGGATTTTCCGAACAAGACAGAGTGAGAGAGAGAGAGAGAGCGATAGCGAGAGCGAGGAGGAGTGAAAAAGCCAATGCAAAATGTTTTATGTGATGATGTGCCGTTGTGGTACTTAATCTTGTTGTTCTAGCATATTTGGTACGGTATCAAGTTGCAGCTGATACGGCTCTCCACTATTCGACATTTTTTATTTAGATTTACTGTGTATGTGTATGGCTACAAGCGATTTTACTATCAACTCCGTCTGACACTTACCCTCTTCATTCCATTGACAAAATGGAATAAATTTTCCGAAAGATAAAACCCATGAATTAAATTTGACTCATAATTTCAATACCCTAAGCAAAAGCCTGTTGGGCATTTTGATACGATTTACTTTTTGCAATCCAATTTAACTGCAATACACACAGCCTTTTATGAGTTTTAAAGGCAATGAATGTAACTTCCGATGCCATTTTTTTCTATAAAGAAAAAATGATAGAATTCTTTCTTCTCCGCTGTTTCTCGTGCGATGCAAACGTGATGGGAGATGGGAGAGTTGCGTTCGTATTCGACAAATCGATTTCGTTAATTTCCGAATTAATGATTCAATTCACATTAAAACCTAAAAGAGATCGAATTGGCTTCTATAAGCCTAAGAGTAATTTATCATTTGGTATACGGTTGAAGCTATAAATATGGATTATTTCGATACACGTTCAATCAATGCCGTAATGGTTATTCCATTCAGCGTCGACGACGGCGACAAATGAATGCACATTTAAAAAGCACCGTGACAAATTGGATTGGATAATTATCCAATTATAGAGCTGAGCATTGATTTTACTTATCACACAGGGGATTTTCGCTCGTTCTCAAGAGATACGTGTGGATGTTGAGGAAACGGGGCCATGCATTAACAAACGAAAATTGTCTGGAATTGTTTCTCGTTCGCATTGCTCATTTTCACATTACGTCCATTTAATTTTTATGCGATTCACAGCGAAATGACTATCGCCGCGCGGCATTTATCAGAACTAAACTCACATTGACGGTAAAACACTTGTAATTCAATTGGGGACATCTTACAATTCGATCGGTAGCCGCTTAATTAAGCGCATTTGTTCGTTCATTGGTTAATCGAGTGAATGCGTTCGGCACGGTTTTAATTTATGTGAGTCGTTACGAGTGCTGTGTGGCATTAGCGGCAGTGGCAGCAGTAGTTACCATTTCCAATCTCATTTGAGAGTGATTGTGTGAAAATTTTCGTTAAACAAAACCCCATTATGTATTGCTCAACAACGAAAACCATCAAGAATACGCGAAAAATGGCGTTGTTGAGCTCAGCTGTTCGTTACTTTTATATCACTTCGTCGATTTATTTCGATAATTGAAACAAAAGAGTGAAAAAAAGCACGCGAAAAAACAACGAGTTTCAATCTTCGCGAAAAAATAAAAACTCCGACTAAAAATAACAACGAAAAATAGCATTGCAATTTGCCAATCACTTAGTGGTTTCGGACCAAACTCAATAATTAACGGAGGTCCGAAGGCGAGCGCATGACTCAAGTACACGAGAAAAACCATTGTGAACATTGACTGGAAATTGATGTGAGAATTGACTCAGCGCACCAATGATTATCACTTTTAACTCGTACGCTTGTTAAGCGGCTGCAAAAACCAAATCAAACGAATGAGCCAAAAAATAAAAACCCGATTCGAAAATAGCAAGCACACTCTGCGAAAAGCATCGAGCGATCGGTTTTAAAATACGTTAGAAGCAGAAGCCACAACTAACCATTATTATTATAATGCTATTGAGCACATTGCCCAATGGAATTGTATTCTCATTTGGTCTCATGAAGTTAATTTTATTTTAATTTTTTCGTTTTCCTCGTTTGATTGCAGGTCTCTGTGTTCCAGTTTGATTTCATTATTTCACCACTTTTGGCTAAGTGGGCTTCCGAATGAATGACGAAACATTGACTTGAGATATTGAGAAGAGTGCGAGAGAGTGTTAGAGAGTCTAGAGAGCATCGTCAGAGTGTGCTGACACGCCAATCGACAATTTGGTGAGTTTCAAACATATATCGATTAATTATATGCACAATGGCAATATGATTTCAACGCCAAAGTAATAACCAATTACTGTCATCGTCAGCCGATGATGCCACATCACATAACCGCATTTGCACAACAGCGTCCTCGTTCAAACACTTGTTCGAATCGTACTAATGACACAAACAGCGTTAATGGATATCGACGACCCAATGTTACCGCACTGGGAACGGTGTGATTTTCGTTTGAAATCAAAATGCGATTGACAACGAAGATGAAAGCTCATCACATTAAGTGCACTTGTTAATGGAACCACCTGTAAAATCGTTTTTACGTATTGCGTATCAATCATAACGAAGAGAGATGAGAAAATAACTGCCGCTCCTGATGGATTGATTGCAAGCTGGTTTTTTCTTTCTGTTTTCAATCGCATTCATTCCCATCGTTTTTCAGACTATAGAAAAAATCGACATCATTAAAATCGATGGCTGATTAGGGGATTGCATTTATGCTTTGTCTACTTTATCCATTTTTGAAACGCACAAAAAATGACAAAACTTTTCATCGTCTAATCAAAAACATTGATTTAAACGCTGGGTTTTCGATAAAAAAAAACGCCGTATGCTCTTCACTCTAATGAAGAAATATGAGCTGGATTAAGTTCCCTTTTTTCTTTGACCTACCGATTCCATTACGAGCCGATCATATTTAAAAATCGATTCACATTCGCTTTTGGGCTGTAAGGTCACCAACCGCCGCATTGGAACACACAGACACACAGAGAGAGTGAGACACACGATGCAAAGAAGCTTTGCTCATCCGCCCGTTACTATAATGTTCGTTTGTGTTGTGTCGTGCCTCGGATTGACTATGATACAGAACGATTTAGCATAAATTATTATGCATGATGAACATAGTTGGTATCGGTTACAAGCGCGATTCACACACCATCAAAACAACTGTGAATGCGCATTAAATTACGAAATTACACACAGAAGTATAAGAAGAAGAAGAAGAGAGAGAGAGAGAGAAAGAAAAAAAACACGACGAGATTCGAAAAGATCAAATTTAATTAACTCTCTGTGTCCAGCAAATTTCATGCGATTAACGAACCATTCGCCTGAAATGGCTTTTTTGTCTTTCGCTTGGTTTTTTTTCTCTTCTTGCTGCCAATACTGAATTCTTTGCTTAATTTGAGCACCTATTTCAGTGTTCTTTCACCAAACTCGAAATGTTTGTCAATGCCGACAGAGAAGAATAGACAGAGAATTGGCTGCAGAGTTCATCATTTTAGCGGTGATCAGAATGTTAACCGGGTATCAAATGAAAGCCACACCGGACGCTAAAATTGCGCATTTGCCACGCAATTTAATTAAATTTCCATCGCAATCGCAATTGTACGTGATGTTTCTTTCCTTTCCTTCCCCCTATTTCTCTCTCTCCCTCAAGTTGGATACGTTTTCGTCAAAGGTGAAGGTCGCCGTTCAATTCCATTATAAATTTGTTTTGTATTGAAATTTGAAACTCTGCTCGGAACTTGGTTGGAAAAACTCAGCAAAGTGGATCAAAAATGAAACCACTTCACTTTTCAATTAAATCCCAATACATTTTCCGTCCAAATGAAAATGTGCAGACAATCCGATTTTAATCCGAAAAGTTCGTTAAGCATGGCTTATACAGACCGTTGGAGTAGCAGTGGCAGGCTGTCAAAAGACAAAACACCTGAATGCTCATAAAACTGCCAGGTGACATGATTTAATGAAATCGAATATGTCGTCAAACGAGCGCACACTTTTCCGATACGATACACGACTCGTGCACCATGACAAAATAAATAAAATCCACTTGGATAATTTACATTCTCTCTTACCGGCCGCGACATTTTTCCACCAGAGAAGTTGAAAATGAAATTCAATTCACTGTATCCCATGGATGCATGCATGATATATGAGAAACGCAAATAAAATGTGCGCATGCAAAACACCGTCTATACATTCTAATTTATTGTGTTCAAGTGTCGTGGCAAACTCTGTGCGGTTCAATTGAAATCGAAAGGCCAAACGTTTGCATTTTGTTCGAATGGTTGTTACGAGTGACAAAAATGCTGCACACCTGATTTATCTTCGTTTTAAGTTGGTGTGACATTGCGCGCGTATACACCTTTCAAATTGATGTGCAATTTGTAGAGAAAATGCTGTGATCTTGCGATGCCTCGTTCAAACAGCACGAAATAAACAAAAAAACAAACAGAGACGCCCAGACATTCAACTTTCACATGTAAATCATTCAAAACGTCAATTGACTTTTACTCTCTTTTGATTGAGTTATTCTTATTTATCGTTTTACACGTCTCGTCAAGCATCGACCCTCAATTAATTGTCATGGTTAAATCCGAAGCGATTGGGCTTTAATCAGATTGCAATCACGGATGACCATTTTGTACAAATCGTTTGCCTTTTTTTATCATCATGCCTTTTTTTCACGGGTTTTTATTTATAGAAAGCATGCAATTCGTGAACATTATTGTCACACACGAAACTTTCGCTTTCATTCAACGAACAACAACAACAACAGCAGTAGTGAAGGAAGAAGAAGAAAAAGAAGAAGAAGAAAAAGAAGAAGAAGAAGAAGAAGAAGAAAAAGGTTAGACAGTTCTGTATTGTCACGGAGAATTACACGAAAAAGGAGCGACGAAATGCATTAAACTATCGGAAATAAAACGCGACATGATATATTTACTCATTCATTCGCTTCGTTCAGGCGTCATCATGCACACGACACAAGAATTCATTCAATATTTTTTACCTCCAATTTTTCTGCTCTTGTCTATGGTGAACTGAAAATAAAGTTGCAAATGCCGACGACGGTAAAATCGAGTTTTTGACTCTTTTTTTTATCATTTCATCTATAAAAATAACACACATTCGACATGCTCCGCAGAAATGCCAACGAACTTTCCAACATATTTTTACCGTGCCTGAAATCTCGACAACTCAAACACATTGCACACGAAATGAAACGAAAAAAAAATAATTGAACAATTTTATTGTTCGATCGTTTGTTTTATCTCTGTATGTTTCTTGAGAGAGCGAATGAGATTTGTCTAGATATTCAGTTTGAACAATCGTAAATCACATCAAATCGCATTTTGTTATACAGTACGAGGAAAAAGAGTGGCATTTTCGTCACTTTTGTTGAATATGCATAATTCGAAATGTATTATGAAATTCACCGTGCACAGGCAGCAGCAACGTTGAACAAAATCCCATAAGCATCGTGTGTCGTCTTCAAAAAAAAGTCTGAGATAATCATTGCCCATACTGGAGTGTGCATTTTGCAGCAATTCATGGGCAAAAATGCTCGCAATTTTTTTTTGTAGCTGGTTTTGTACATTTCACTTTTTTTCTGCTTGTTTTTGAAACACTACTATTCCGGGTGGGTATGTGGTTGTTTTAAATCGAGATAATTTTATCGAAATCGATAAACGGCGAATTCGTTGCGGTTTATGTAAGAATTGTGGTCAAATGAAGGGAGAAAAAAACAGGACAAACCAGTAAATTTAGACCTACTCTCGATTGCGCCTCCGCAATTGCACCTTATCTAACCTTTTTTAACCATTCAAATCCATCAAATTGAATCACATTTTGCTTCCCAATTCCCAATTCGTAGAAATATCACCAGATCTTCTTTTGTACATGTGATTATCGTTTACGGTTTCTATTCGAATCACGCTCATTTCAGCGTGTTACCTTTCCGTCTCCGTTTTTGGTCAAGTGAAACGTCTTTGGTCGCACAAAAGTGGTTCGTCACCGAAAAAAATGCAAATTATACTGAAGAGTGTGCGCTTTTTTTGTCGTATGTCAATGTTCATATGGTTTTTGTGTTCACAGTATTGCCATGCGGGTTTGAGTTTTTGTCATATGCTGTTTGCACTCGACTTTGGCTCGTTTGTTAAGCAAAAAATGTGTTGCCAAATGGTTTTAACGACATCTTGTGAAGTGGTGATGCTAATGATCTTATGAATTTCGAATGCAAACGCATGCTCGTTAAATATTCAAATATTCCATCATTTTTTTCTGTTGGTTGGAGTGTGCCGACGTACCTTTACTAATCGATTAGCTTGATTTTTGACATGAAATCGAGGGGAACAATGTCTTGTTAAAGCAGTGCAAAAAACTATATTGTTAGTGCAACAAAAAAAGGGTGCATGATGTATCATCAAATTATGCATTCATTTCGTGGAAATTTTCCAAACGACCAAGCACTCTAATGGTTGTTAATAGCCAAAGTAGAGTCACTAATTTTAATATAAACTCTACCGGAGAATGGTTAGAGTGAAACAAAGAGCTTCGTCTGTGATGGCAAAACTTCATGCATTTTTTAAATCGACCGTATTTGCCATACGATGCACCAATTCGATTTAGGTGCTATAAAGTAATTCGAGTGCACAAAAGTCCATCAGATCGAAATATATCAAAGACTTCTGGTGTTCACATTCACAGCCACCATCGCCATGTGTGTGCGCACGCTGCATACAGTAAGCTTAAAGCACTGGTTGCTTGCTCTGGATGATTTTACGATTATTACGGATCACATTGTTGTAACGTGACCCCTTGCGATGCTTCACCAATAGGCCATTTCACCATGTTGAAAAGTCGAAACCAACATACACATTCTGAATCGGTAGAGCCTGTAGATTTTAAATATATAATTTTTGTGTTATAAAATTTATTCCTCGCGAGCAAAATTGCGAATTAATAAATAAATGAATTTGAAAGGTTTTATCATGAACCGTACAATACGTTTGAGTCACGCATCATAGCAGAGTTCGAATGTTTTGCAATGGATACTATGCATACGAGATATATATGTATTTTCGACATCACAGTAACGAGCTATTGTTTTTTCGAAAACGCAGTGGGGCACCAAAGGGATGTCTAAAAGAGGTTTTCAGAATTCGTAAATTTTCTCCAAAAATGGTTGGGGAGACGATTTCTGAGTGATTTAAATATATTGAATTAATTTCTGGCTAATTGAATGATATATTACCATTGATAAAAGCGCTACAGGATAAACGTATAACTTAAAGATATGTTTTTTCTAAAAATACTCATTTTGTAGCAGATTTTTCTAAAACTCATTCTCCAGAACTGTAATTTTAGAAAATTGCATCTTGAGGTGTGTATTTTTAGAAAACACATACAAAATACACGTATTTGTATTTCAATGTGTTTTTATCAAAGTTCATACCTAACGATGGATTTTTCTAAAATCATAGTGCTATTATAGGAGATTTAGAAAAATCCACAATGGAACATGGATTTTTATAAAAACCATGGTTAAACGTATCAATTCTCAAGTATTATGATGAGTTTCAGAAAAATATATACAAAATGATAGAATTTCATAAAATCGCAGTTCTGGAGTTTTAGAAAAATCTGCTATAAAATGAGTATTTAAAAAAAAAAAATTTCTATAAGTTATACGTTTATCCTGTAGCGCTCTTATCAATGGTAATATATCATTCAATTAGCCAGAAATTAATTCAATATATTTAAATCACTCAGAAATCGTCTCCCCAACCATTTTTGGAGAAAATTTACGAATTCTGAAAACCTCTTTTAGACATCCCTTTGGTACCCCACTGCGTTTTCAAAAAACAATAGCTCGTCACTGTGATGTCGAAAATACATATATCTCGTATGCAAAGTATCCATTGCAAAACATTCGAACTCTGCTATGATGCGTGACTCAAACGTATTGTACGGTTCATGATAAAACCTTTCAAATTCATTTATTTATTAATTCGCAATTTTGCTCGCGAGGAATAAATTTTATAACACAAAAATTATATATTTAAAATCTACAGGCTCTACCGATTCAGAATGTGTATGTTGGTTTCGACTTTTCAACATAGTGAAATGGCCTATTCACCAACAAATAAAAAGAACCAAATTCAAATCCAGCAAGTCATTGCTTTAAAAGCATCCCATGTATAATTCAATGCAGCCATTTGACATTGCAATTTTAACATGATGTTGCCGAGTTTGGTTTTTTTTTCTTCTAGACCAAGAGCTGTTGAACAAAGTACTTACCTTATAAGCTTAATGTCCGATAATGGAATTGTAGATGCACATTAAGGCCAATATTCAAAATAACAATTTGTTTTATCTTCATTTGATACACATCACAATATCTGCTCACCGATAACAAGAAACAAAATTGCTTCACTTTTCGCTCAAGCTTTATGGCAGATTTTTTGTTTACTGCTAAGTTCGTACAAGAATAATTCAAACATAAAAAATCTGCTCCAAATATTGTATACAACATTTTCTATTTCACATCAAAGTCTCATTTAATCCAAAGAAGTGAGGTTATGTTGTAATCATGTCAAAATGGATAAAATGCATTACAAACACATAACCTCACTTATTTGAATTGAATGAGACTTTGATGTGAAATAAAAAATGTTGTGTACAATGTTTGGAGCAGATTTTTTGTGTTTGAATTATTTTTGTGCAAATTTAGCAGTATACAAAAAATCTGACATGAAGCTTGAGCGAAAAGTGAAGCAATATTTTTTCTTGTTATCGGCGAGCAGATATTGTGATGTGTATCAAATGAAGATAAAACAAATTGATATTTTGAATATTTACCTTAATGTGCATCTACAATTCCATTATCGGGCATTAAGCTTATAAGGTAAGTACTTTGTTCAACGGCTCTTGGTCTATTCATTTTTCTGCATTCGAAAGCATCCCCATGGAGTCATTCGACTAAATAGATAATTCAAACGGGTATTGAATCTCATTTTATCTTCGTTCACTGTTTGCTGCTGTTGCATCGTCGCTTCGAAATGCTAGCTTCTCTCCAGCAAATAAAAGAACGATTTCTCAGTGGGCGAGAAATTGGCTACGGTGCACAGTGTGTATGTGCTCGCTCGCTCCGTTGGCTTTCCATTAGATTTTCCGTTTTAATTCTCATTATTGTGATTTATCGATATCCATTCCATCGAATGCAAGCGAGCTCATCGAACAAATGCACCTACCAACATAGCCAACAGCCAGCATCAACAGCAACCATCAATAATTTAGTGCTATTTCGCACTTTTCAATATTTCTTCATCTCCATCGATTACGAAGTCGTTCGACGAACATTTTTTCTTCTGTTCATTCAAGTTCTATCCTTGAGTTCGTTTGTTTTCAATTACCAGCGTCCTGTTTCGTTTTTTTTTCACAATTCCTCAGCGCAAATTCTATACATGAACTTCACTTCGTTACGGTTGATTCCATGTTGTTTTCTGATTTCGCCTCTTTTTTCTCTCTACCAGTAGATGTTATTATTTAAAGCCTATTCGTGTTCATTCATTTAGAGCCTGTCTCGATGAGATCGTGCATTGGCACAATAAATCTATTTTTCAATTAGACAGGCGAAAAATGTACAAACGCCTCCCGCTTTCGATTCATTTTCGTCCCGTCAACGATTTAAACATTAATTGTGTGTTCTTTTTCTCTTTGAAGTGTGTTGAAACAATGTTGCGTGATAAAAAAAATGAGAGCTTCAAAATCAGAATTGTTTCCTTTTTTGTGTTTGTGTGTATAAAAATCCAATTATTGACGCTACATTCCGTGTATAAGTTGGGTAGAACGGAATGAAAAAAAAACCATCATGTAATTTCCATGGCGATTTGCGTGAAATTTTTCAATTAATCTCGATAGTAAAATTGAGCGATACCGAAGTTGCCTCAAACAAAACGTCCGGTTGTGTGTGTGTGCCTTTTTCGAAAACAAACTACAGCTCGGAAACTCAAAACAATTCCGAGGAGAAAAAAAATTTCATTGGCAGAGTGCAGAATATGTGTTTTTAAATTCCACAGAATTCAAGCAACAATGTAATGGGTTCACATTTGCTGCAGTGAAATTGTAGCATCCATCGAGGAGCACGTTATGATTGAAGTGTGCCATCGTGAACGTGACTCGCTGTGCAAATATATTAAATTGAGTACTTGAAACTAAAAAAAAAGAGAGGCAACACTTATATGCATCGGGAGCGAAAATGATGCAGATGCGTCATCAACCTGCCTTTATGATGACGATAAAAGCATGATCGATGCAACAGCAGCAACAATGAACAAGGAATAATAAAATGGATTTGTCGACATTGTTATTAAAATGTACACTTGCAAAACTCAACCGAAAAGTGATGCCAACACAAAGGAGCAACACATCGTAGTGTGAACTTAATGACGATAAAACGTGACAAATTTTCAAGCATAATCCGAATTCTTGAACTTGACATTTTAAATGATTGTCATTTAGCAATGGGACACACGATGATGTGACTCAACATGTAGTGTGTTTGCGGTGTAGACGCCTCTCATTGCTTCCATTTCGACTTCGACTGCGTTTCGCTTTTTCGTGCGCACAGCCAGTGCACGCGTGAAAACATCGAGCTCTCGTTGGGTTTTCATTCATTTTATTTGCCAGTGCACGCAACACACTGTGAAACAAATCTTGTTTGCTCCAATGTTTATGACAACCGGTTCTATGCCAGAGATGTTGTTTTTATTCCCATTTCGTGATCAGCAATGATGCCATGCTACTAAAGCCATTCCCAGTTCGAGAGCTGTTATTTTATTAATTGCGCATCGCGCGCTTGTCGTTTAACATCAAACCATGTCGCTTTTGTTTCGTCATGTCTGGGTCCGAACGATAGAGAGAGATCAAAATGCGATGGCAATTACAAGAGTCTTGAAAACTGAAAATCTACTCGAGAAACGAAAAAAAAACAGTATCAATAAATTAATTCGCAACAGCACAACAGATGCAGCAATTTTTCTAGCCAGAATTTCTGTGCCACAATAAATATCAATTAAAATCTGACGAAAGATACAAAAGAAAGAAGAGCCCAGTATACGATGTGCGATTTTCTGTGTTCGAGATTCAATTTATGACGATAGTTAAATGGAAACGATAAGAGTCACATCTCAAGTCCATGCCACCGGATGCTAATAAAAGCGCATGAAACTCGAGGGAAATAAAAACGAATACACACAACCATAAAATTATGATTGCGTTTTATTCATTTGCCAAATGTATGCGATGAGTTTATTGCCTTTGATGTTTGTACGTTCAATCGGCCGGTCAACTCTTTTCACATGTGTTTACGGTGTGCGCAAATTATTCACATACATGACGGTCGTGCTCTTCGGTGGAGTGGTCAAATTGGAATGGAATGAATTTTTCTAGGCACTAAAAATAAATTTGAATGAGAAAAAACAGAAGAATTTGTTTTAATTGCTTAGAAATGGACAGCGGATAAGCCAATGATTGTACCATAGAACAATTTGTGTGGCCATGCTGATATTTTTCCAATAAAGTGTTCGGAAAAATAATTCCCATCGCAAATATCTCACAAAAACGCTCGATATTGAAATCCATTCTTCAATGTTCTTTTTTGTTGTTGTCAAAACTGTTATCAATTTAGAGTTCGTATATTGCGTGCATCGCGCATCGGGACTGCATGAACAAACTGAGTAAATAGTTCGAACAAAAAAATGGGAGTCTGCCGCCATTGGCGGTGTCGCTGTAATATGTTTCCCGCATGTTTTTTATGCTCAGTTCATGTTTTTAGTGTTATTAAATCAGCTTATGATCGGTTTACACAACAACCGGGCGTTTGGGCGGTGATGCTTCAGAAATTGACCGACTGCGGTGTCGAATATTAGGACTGGGTTTTTCAGTGCGCTGCTTTTTCTATCTCTATGCAGCGTGCGGCTGTTTGCATTAGGAATTCACGCGTGGTTTTGGTAATACATCATCTACGTGATGGGCGCAATGTATACACACGAACACGGGCGCAACAGCTCGTTGTTCGTGCTCGTCATTTGGCAAACGACGCAGAGAGAGAGAGAGAGAGAGAGAGAGAGAGAGAGAGAGAGAGAGAGAAAAAAACTGTGCATTGGTAGAAATTATGCCAGCGGGCAGTTTTCTGTTAAACCGAGACAAAAGGCACAAAAACCAACAACATTTTTATTTTAAAATGCAAACTCTTTCGCATTTTAGATTTGGTTTTCTACTTATAGAACAGTTTTGCATTTTATTTTGCTGTTCGCTTCCTTTTCTCTCTCTCTCTCTCTTCCTCTTCCTCTCCCTCGGTTTAATTTATTCGCTCGCATGAACAAAACGTTTCACGTCTGCCTGCCTGCCTGCCATACTTTTATTTTTCTGCTCGCATTTCAAAACAGTTCGTACATCTCGAGTGCCATTCATTTGCTGGAATGTCTGTTTTTTTCGCGTCTATGTTGTTCCTTCGGTCATAAATTCGTTTTGTTCGTTCAACACAGCATTTCCTCTTTGCAGCAGCGAGAGAGGGAGAGAGAGGGAGAGAGAGAGAGAGCGCGCTCACCGCGCACTTTTAGATGACTACACATCATTATTATCGGCGATAATACAATGACTCCCATTGCAACTGCCTTCATCGAATCGCTTTTCTTTCTGTCTCTCTTGACAGTCACAGTCAGTCTCATCACATTCTTCACTCTATTCAGCGCGAACCAACAATATCGGCCTTTGTTTAGTGGTTACGTGCGCCCGCGCGATTTGTTCTTTTCCGTCGATTTCAATTATTGCGTTGTGTGGTTGTGTCTGTAGCCAAACAAAGAAAAAAAAACACACAATTCAATTGGTATATATTTGATCTGATGGGATTTTGGTTTTGGCGAACTAATTTCCGTTGAATACAGCGAATCAATTCAATCAAATGAACGAACGGAACGGCGTTCGCACGCAATTTGCAATTCACCGTTTTTTTTTCATCAACGACAGAATTCTTTGAGGTTGCGGTTTTATTGTCGTTCGTTCATTCGTTCCGAAATTTATGCGTGCGATTTTGCGGTGAGGTGTCTATTGTTGGTAAAACATTCAAGTCTTTTTGATTGCGATAAAGGAACGGTTTTCTTGTGCCGCGGGAGTTTGACGATATCGAGACGGAGAAAGAAAGACTGAGAACAAAAAGCCATCCCCCCCATCCATCGACCGAATGGTAATTGTGTCTTTGTATGCTTGTGCAAAATAAATGCCGTTTGAGATAGTATGGTTCTTGATTGATCGTTTCAGCCTTTCTTATCTGTGGCACGAGCACGATACGCCAAACGAATGGTATACCAATCTCTCTCCGCTGTAAGAAAGAGAGAAAGCAATCCACTGAAAAAGAAAAAAACTGCTGTTATGATTACCTTCATATGTTACAAATGGTAATGCGGCATGTGAACGTCGCACTCTTCTCATTCAACACAGTCGAGTATTTATCGCGACATCTGACTCAATTCTACTCGGCAATTTATTGCCCAGCATAAGAAAGGCTTTTTACAAGAAGGAAATAGAGAGAGAGAGAGAGAAAAAAAAACAATCGGCCGTTACATGCAAGTACAGAAGTGCACACACACACACATACCAACTAAATCTTTCTAAGCACATGAATAATGGACATTGAGCTTAGCGAATGATTTACATCTCAAAATGTAAACATTTGTTGCCAAACTCCCGATGAACATATAGTCATTTTTCATGACCAATAATTCACACACACACACAGAGAGAGACACTCGAGAGTGGAAAAACCGGCGCGACTGTTTGCGCGTGCAACATGAAAATATGACGGTCATAAAGATTATTTCATGGCGACAAATCAATCATCTAATGTCGCATAATTTTCATTCATTGCATACTGAGTTCAAATCGCAATTCACACAAACACAATCATCATTCGAAATGGAAGCCACGGAAAATGAGCTTCAAAATGTTATGAAGAGGATTTTAATAGCAACAGATATGTCTGCAATTTTTGGAATTGGAATCACAAGCGAAAGAGTTGCATTTGTCACTTTTATCTCTTGTCTATTATTATTACTGTCGTTAACGAATTCCGCATGACGAATGAAACATTCTAGAATATGAATGTCGAAATAATGGGGCGAAAAGTTGTATTTTTTAGAATTTTTTCTACGTTGAATCATACAACTTTGACGAAGTTTTTGTGTGAGTTGAAAATGTCAATCGGTCGAAATTCAACACCGCAATCAACCAAACCAATTAATAGGCATACATTGTTATGTTGGAAATTCTCCACTTGTAATACGGTTATGACGTGAAATAATTGTACGTTCAATATTTTGTGTTGTTTTGCGTGTGGTCATGACATGTCAAAGCTATTCATTTAGTTATTAGAGTTGTTCTGTTTCGACAATATAAATCAAAGAAGGTTCTCGGTCATTATCTAGATCTTAGTAGTTCTAAATAAGTTGTTAAAATAATAGCTGTGAATCACAGCCCGTGATTCAAAACAATTCTATGAGTACAATAAAAAAAAATTAAATTTATTTCGTTTATTTTCAGATATGAATTTCGTGGGAAAATAAGACAAAACTGTGTGTATCGAACCCAACCAAAATTCATTAGGGTATGTTTAACAATATAACCGAACAAACGGAACAAAATTTTTGTTACAAACAAAAAACTGAATCCACATTTAAAATAATTTCCATCGTTGTTTGTGACCGAAACATTTAAAGGCATAATTCCGAACCAATTTCGAATTATGATTATTTTTGTGTATTGTCACAAAACTGAAATTAATAATAATTGGTCGAAATTCAATTGAAATAATAATTCTTCAATTTAATTAGGAATTGTGACAAAAAAGCCCGCCGACGGGCCATTGTGCAAGTGCCGGAAAATTATTAATCAAAACGGACGCAGCTGTCATTGTGTTTCATTTTAAAAGCTCCATTTCCCCCCTCCACAAAAAATAGAATCTCGTTAAATTAATTATTATCAACCATGAACAATTTATGCGATGAATTCAATATTCCCAAGCAAAACGCTGATGTTGGCACAAAAACTTGTTAACGACTGAACACACACAATCACAATGACGATGAGCAGAAAAAAAAGAACGCAAAATCGAATTCCGCGACATTTTAATTCAATTTGAATTGTTCGCCGTCAAATAGAGTGCAACAATAACAACCGACTATGGCTAATAACGAAATCATTATATTTCCAAACGAAATCAGATTGTGCGGTGGATCGTTTAGCCGAAATATGTGAGCAGCGACCAAAGAGACAATATAGTTTTGAGGTCGTAGCGATTAATCGCTTTATGGTTTTTCTCTGTCATAATGATGAGTGTATTTTTATTTCAAAAGCCGATCATCATACATATCGTCTGACAAAATGACAAATTATTATAAAAGACGTATGGTATCTCGATGACAGTAAGCGATACTTATGCCCCAATATGGTTGACAGAGCACATAATGAATCAATGCGGCTGCATTCCCTTGTGACACAATGAAAATTCAATTTTCAATTGGATGGTTGGGCTTTGTCTCTGCCGCCACCACCGCAGCCATACACAATATTGTAAGCTACTGTGTATGCGCATTTTCTCTTTGCCACATTGACAACAATTCGATCTCGGCTTTGGTACATTTTTTCCCCCATAATTATAAATTGGCGGCAAATGGAAATAGAAAAAAGGCAATGTAGTCGAATACACTTGACGTGCTTCATTTTGAATTAAATTGCCTTTCAATTCGAATTAAAATGTTGATTCATGAGCAGCAGCGGTGTGTGTCGCTCATCATTATGATTAAATAACCAAGGAATTCTTGAAACAATGATTCGTCATTGTGTTTGATAAGCAATTTAAACCATTTCATTAAATATTACAATAAAACATAACAAAAGAACCATTGAACTCTCATAATTTGGAGAGAAAAAAAAACGACGGCGGTTACATAAAATCGGTGCAATTTTTCCATAAATTGAAATGTAGCTATGCTTTGTATTTGATCATGCCAGTGGAAAGTTCTGCCGAGATGATTTCACCGTGCAACACATGTTTCTGCACATGAGAAATTCCGATTGCTTGTTTTAGAGGACCAAAAACCAAGCACTTTTGCATCATTAGTTTGTTCGAAACCACGTCTAGATTTTTTTTTATCGACACATATAAGACAAATTTAAACTCAAAATGGGCAAATCAAAAACATGAGCTTCGGTCTGACGGGTAAACGCAAATAATTTCTACCTTTTCTGCCCTTCAACATCTAGTATGATCCTTTACGAATATTTTGGGTACTTACATGACCAAACCGAGTGATGTTTTCACATATTTCTGGCCGCATATTTGGTTGGTTCGATTTCAACTCTAAAAGAATCGACTTT
>NW_022595244.1:6589546-6725616 GCF_009176505.1 Sitodiplosis mosellana
AAAGTCGATTCTTTTAGAGTTGAAATCGAACCAACCAAATATGCGGCTAGAAATATGTGAAATCATCACTCGATTCGGTCATGTAAGTACCCAAAATATTCGTAAAGGATCATACTAGATGTTCAAAGGCAGAAAAGGTAGAAATCATTTGCTTTTACCTGTCAAACCGAAGCTCATGTTTGTGATTTGCTCATTTTGGCCTGAAATTTGTCTTGTATGTGTCGATAAAAAAAAATCTAGACGTGGTTTCGCACAAACTAATGATGCAAAAGCGCTTGGTTTTTGGTCCTCTAAAACAAGCAATCGGAATTTTTCATGTGCAGAAGAAAAAGTTGAAATTTGTTACACGGTGTTTTGTCACACACGCAAACACGCACATTGGAACGTGATAAAAGCGAAACAAATGCAATTTAAATAGACTTAATCATTTAACACTATGACGGTTCTTCTGACATTTGACATATTCCTGTTCTTTGAGGACCCCAGGGCCCCAGGGCCCCATATGTACTTCATATGAAATCTGGACTGTGATAAGAGATAACAAAATAGTGTCTGAGGTAAAGTTGTAATACTCGAGGTTTGCTATAATTTTGCTGCAACAAATATTGCTTATCCCTTATCAGTTCCGCGAAAAACGCGAAAAACCGCGAAAATCGCGAAAATTTCCCATCTTATTTTTAGTGAAGCTGATAAGAAGTAAGAGACTTGCTTCTTCGGCAGAAATGTAGAACAGGTCGAATACTACAACTTTGCCACAGACACCAAGTCGTTATCTCTTATCAGTTACGCGAAAAAATGATAAGAAAAAATTCGCGGTTTTCGCGGTTTCCGCGTAACTGATAAGAGATAACGACTTGATGTCTATGGCGAAGTTGTAGTACTCAAACTGCTCTACAACTTTGCCGAAAACCATCTTGTTATCTCTTATCAGTTTCGCGGAATACGCGAGAAACCGCTGAAAACCGCGAAAAAACGCGTTTTTCCCTCATCATTTTTCACGGAACTGATAAGAGATAACGACTTGGTGTCTGTAGTGAAGTTGTAGTACTCGATCAGAGACCATAGACACCATTTCGTTATCTCTTATCAGTTCCTTGAAAAGTGAGAAACTATGAATTCGCGTTTTTCACGTTTTCGCGGCTTTTCGCGTAACTGATAAGAGATAACGACTTGATGTCTACGGCGAAATTGTAGTACATAAACTAGTCTACAACACTGCTACAGACACCAAGTCGATATCTCTTATCATAGTCCAGTTATAATATAAAATAGCCATGGGGCCCTGTGGTCCCCAAAGAACAACCGCGTAACATGTTTTGCGGCAGGCTGTATTTTACACATACTCATACATATGCATATGTTTTTTTTTCATTCGTGTAGAGAAATGTTCAATCTATACGATGAGACTTAACTCCGGTTGGTTTATACACTGTTTAGTACTTTTATTCAACTTTAAAATTCGCTTGGGGCCCTGGATTCCCCAAGAACCGTCATAGTGTTAATATATTATCTCATTCTAGGTGTGCTTTCAATGACCATTTGGCCACACTATGAGAGCTGCCCAAAATTCACACATTTACTTCTAAATCTAAAGTAATAAATTATATTTCGGGCGTCATGTTATTCAGATGAGTCGAACATAAATAATATGTATAAAATGTGGAATTAACGCTGATGATGAAATATGTCTGATTTATGATCTAAAACTAACTGGAAATGCTCTATGAATATGATGCCATTAACATAACTGAACTGGCTATAGTAATTTATCAGTGGCCGTTTCGACATTGTAGTAGTGTTTTTTCTGTCTTGCGGGCGTATCATAGCACCAGAAGATGCTTCCTATTTCATATTTTTCTATGTATTTTATTACCAAAATCGCTGCGTCGTTTTCAATTTGAACAAGTCCCTCGCTCAGTGTGAAGAAGAAGAAAAAAATTATACGATTCGACCTTAAAACATGTTATTTGACGTTTTAATGTTTCATGCACGGAATAACTGTTTAAGAAAGAAAAGTACGCGTACGATGTGCCGCATACTCGGCGAACGCGCGAAGAATCAATCTTCAGCATTTTACAGCCAACAAATATTAATTGCTACAAACCGTGATAACATGCAGCCAGCCAGTTGCTATGAAGCTGGCGATCGTACGAAACCGATTAAATTGCATCGTACAGATTGAATTTATTGCACGAAAACGTGGCTACCGCGCGCTCATTCTCTCACTTTGCCATATTTTTCTTTCTTCTTTCGAATATGAAAGAAAACGAAAGAAAGAAAGAAAGAAAAAAAATTATTGCCTCGTTTTCTTGTAGTATTGCTCCCGCAAAAAACCGCCAGCCGATTGCATTGCAAAACTTCCGAACGGGTAACTGTTTGAGTTTGATGTGAGCATTGTTGTTGTTTGCAAGTGAAATAAATAAGCGCAAATCGACTACATGTGTAGTATTTTCTTCTGATTCCGTAATAGAAAAAATGCCGCAAACCAGAAGAAAATTTGCAGAAAAAAAAAACGAAAAGCATAGACACAACAACACTCGAGCATAGACGAACTCTTCATCGACAACACTTTTACACCGTAGTCCACCGAAAAAAAAGACAGACAGAAGGAAAGGAAAAAACAACACGACAAAAGGGGGAAAAAATTGTTCAAAGGCGAAAATGCACCCAATTTATTTACTTTGTACTTCGATTGTTTTGTGTTGGTTGCGTTGTGTTTTTGTTTTTCGTAGCTTCTCTTTTGCTGTTGCCCGCGCGCGAGCACATTATCGAAAATAATTAATCTTACGCAACACAAAAATTTTTGAGGCAAAGTCAACAAAGCAACCAGATGAAAAGGCAGCAGCAACAACCACAAAATAATGCCAAACAGCATGCACCGAACAAAAGAAAAGTTTTGAACCACTAGAAGCGATATCCAGCGAGTGAGTCGCAGCAGAAGCAGCACGATACGGAGACAATCTAAAAAGTAAAATAGCGAGAAAAATATCTTCTCTCATCGCCGTCATCATCATCGAAGTCGTAGTCGGTTGTTTTTTTCCCTACTTATTCTCGCCACTAAAGTACATTTTGTTCACGACTACTTCACACAATCCATCTTCGTTTCGCATTTATTTTGTAATTTGCTGCTGTGTTGCGGGCGTTTGTTTGTTTATTTATTTCGGTTGATTGTAAGTGCTGTGGCCGTGCAGTTAGGTTATCTTTGTTTTGTGAAAATGGGGAACTTCTCCGCATTCCTTATTTTTTTTCATCTTCTCTTCTTTTTGTCTCGCTCAGCCGCTGCAAATCACTCGATGGCGATGTTGTAATAGGATTTATCGCAGAATCTGTTTCGTGTTCAATTTAATCATTCACTACTGTGAAGCGGCTACACTATACACTCGACCTCACTCGAACAAGAATATCTAATCGCATCGTGTGCGCTGCCACGACGAAATGAAGCAAACACAACGAGCGAATGGGAAGCATTTGGAAAACAAAGCGATCTAATTACATTTGTGGTGGCCCATTTCCAGTGATACGAGTGCAAAGCAGAAGATGGAGATGGGAAAAAATTGCTGTTCTACTTATTATCGATGCATTACATGCAATTGTGCGGGCGTGTGCGCGCAAAACCACTCGTTCAACAATCTTGTCATGAGATGTTTTATTACCGACAATTTCTAGAGCAAATTCACTCATTCTATCCGAAAAAAAAGAAGAAACGATGAACGAAATTAGAAGATGCACGTAAAACTTCACGAAAACAATTTCTATGGTAAACAAACTTGTACGATGCAATTCCAGATGATTTTCCATCTCGTGATTTTCGGGATGAACGGCAAACAGAATGAAAAAAATATCTTCTTTCACGATAAAATAAGAAGGAGAAAAAAATAATGCAGCCTCGACTTTCCCACGAAAATGAAAAGAAAATTCCGACAGCACGTCGAACAAGCGTCTCTTTATCTCAATCAACTCATCTTTTGAGCGATATGCGTGCAATATTTCATATCGCATTTTTGCTTTAATTTTTTTTCTTCTTCTCTTTTTGCGCGATACCGTACGAAAACAAAATGCCAACACTGATTTATTGATAAATAATGGAATGTGATACGCTTTCTGAACGATACAAATAGTATTACATGTTCATTCAGCTATACATTAATTTATCTCTCTCTTAGGTATTTTTAGCGTAACGCGCCCGCGCCCGCACACACAGGTGGATTTTCGTTTACAAGAAAGCTCAAAATAAAAATCAACTAATTTTCTGTATGATTTACGAGCTACTTTTTCGTGTCGACCCACGAAGTTATACACATGTACTCAAGCCCTTTTTTGCTGTTTTTGAGTTGGCTGAGACGGCAGCCTCGTCGACAAAGTCGACTTGTTCATAAGTCACTGATCATGGGTGTTTTGGACAGTTGCACGACATTACATTCACGTGAAATTTAATTAATTGCTCTGCGAGTGTGTTGACGAGTACACACATGACATTACAATGCTGTTGTAATTCGGTGAACACAAACATTTCACGCTTCAGACTTTACGCAGCCCAACAATTTGACAGTTTCAGTTCATCAGCGATTCCGACACAAAAATGACACACTAATCTAAAAAAAAAGATACGCACAACAATAACAACAACGAACCAACCAGTGCCTGGGAAATCGAGATAATCATATCTATGCTCATTTCCACGCGTATAATAACAAACTGCCATGAAAATTAGAATTGGTTATGCGTTGCGTGGGGCAAATCAGCCACAATTCTATTAATTCTATATCGATCGTCAGACGATAGAAAAAATCCATTTCAAATCGGGCGCGAACTGATGAGAATCGCCCGATGCGACACTGATTCAATTACGAAATACCAGTATAATGCATGCGCAATTCATGCGTTCGGAACGTTTGACAAATTGAAGCAACGAAATTTTATTCATGTTGAATAATTAAATCAAAATTATATTTCAAACTAATTATAGAATTCCCATGTTTGCTCATACTTTGCGTATCAGCGGTAAACACACACACACACACACACACACACGGGCAACACAGTGCGGTTCCACAAGCGATTTCAAGTGTCGCGAACCGCTGTGAAAACGCATTAGCATGGGATTGTTGTTGCGCGACGTATTTGTAATGACCAAAAATGAGCACTTTTTCCAGCGAAACCAAAAGCCAAAGTTTACACAATGTGCCTCACATCGGGGAGACACAAGAATGAGACTCTCAAGTGAGGAAGTAGAAATTATGGCCGGTTGTGCAATTGACAACGCTCGTCAACAATCAACGCTCTACGTGTTTTCTTCTCGTCGTTGTCGTTGTTGTTGCGGATGAAAACAAGAAACCGAGCAACCGCCCGAAACGTGTATCAAATTCAATTTGATTTAATGCCCACGAATAACAATATCCGACAGACAGATTCGATGATGGCAGCTCTTCGATATAAATGACCGCGCAATCAAAATATTTTCAGAGCAAATGATGCTCGCTAATTAATGGGAAAATGAGCAGCTGTGTATGCAGACCGAGTTGTCTTTGCTTACGAAAAAAAAACGTGCCGAGATTTGACATTAAGGTCGTGGAAGATTAGTGAAATTCAGAGTGAAGGATTAGCAACAGTTTTTTTCTCTCTCTCGAAATTCTATAATGATAATTCACTATCGCATTTCATTTCGGGTTGTTGTTTTGCTCATGACATTTCACTTTGAATAGAAATCCACAACGAAACCAAAAGAAAAAATTCCATTTTAATCTCAACGAAAAATAGCAACATTTTTATGCTCAACATTTAATCGAGACCGACCACAAGATTAATAATATCCTGTAATTGGGCCATGTGTATCGTTGCAATTATTTTCGTTCTTGATCGTGTGCCATCGATGGATAAAAATGTTTCGGCTGTAACAATGAATGCCACCGCAGTCTCACACATTATCATTTTATCCCGGTTCGTGTTTTTGTTATGTGTGTCGGTCGATGGTGGTGGTGGTGGTTGTTTTTTATTTCGGTCATCAGTTGGAAACAAACGAAAACCTCTTGAAAAAACAAGGAAAGAATAAAAACCAATATGTTTGAATAAAATCTATTCATTGTGTGCTGGCTTAACGTGCACGCATTTCCCCTGATCCATAATCCTCGTTCGCTTGCTCGCTCTTTTGCTATGTGACAGACTAAACAAAACGAGACATGTATTAAATAGTTGAACAAATAGACATACACAGAGAACGGGCTGCTGCTGCTGTTGTTGTCGTCGTCGTCGTTTAAATGGATCAGCAAACAAAAAACGTCACAAATTGTTTTGTTACAACAGCAGAGCAACATGCAAAAATCTCCACGGAATTGAGAGCAATGTGCAAACTCTCGACAATTGTGCGAGACTGTGCAATGCCGCCAGTGTGTGAGGAACGGAACGAAAGAAATAGAGATGGAGAGAGAGAGAGGAAAAAAAATCGACAGTTGAAAATCCGGAGTAGAAAACTCGAGCACACAGACGACATTTATTGGTATTAAAAACATTTATCGTATTCTATTCTGGTGGCTATTTGCTGCTGCTGTTGCTGTTGCTGGCTTATGCGCCAGTCGTTGGCTATGATCTGCCACTGAAATGCCATGTCCGTTGCGGCATAAAACTGCATTGCATTTTGTGTGGATATAGCGAGTGCAAAAATCAAGAAAACACAGACACAGAGAAAATAAATTCGTCCGATTGGCAACAGATGAAATAAACATTATTTGTGAAAAGTTCTCGCTTTGTGTGTTGGCCGGCTGTGCAAGTTTTCTGGTTTCCTATTCGGTCGTTTTAGTTAACTATCGTTTCGATTGTACTCTGTTTTTTTTTTCATTTCAATTCTCTCTCTCTCTCGATTGTATAGCATCGGCAGCAGCAACAGCGGTGGTAGCGCCGAGCATTGAAAGTGCAAAATCACATGTTACGGTATTGTACGCGTGCATCGTTTCGACATTTTCCATAGGAAATATTTGGTCGATTGCATTTATGCCTGTGCCGACATTGGGTTTGTGTGTGAGTGCCATATTCAAAATATGTTCGATTTGAAGCTCACTCTTAATTGTTGCTTTCTGCATTTTTGCCACTGTTTCGTATCCAAAACTCATTCTTTTGCCGATTCATGCCCAGTTAAATCGAATGTACATACACAACACATCTCGGTGCTGCCATCGAGAATTATTGTCGTTTGGTATCGAGTTTTATTGGCATCATTTAAAAGTCGAATTTGGTTACGAAAATATTTTTACAATTTGAGGCCAACGCAACCAAAATAACGGTACATAAATTTTATGTTCCGGCCATTGCATTGTGAATTGTCGGTTTGAATGTTCTTAATTAAGTTATCGGTTTCTTTAGTTCCGTGCGCTTCGAGCATCGTATTCTTCCCACGACCAAAAATGCACGTTATTTTTGAACGACTAGCAAATCCGCTACAAGTATAAACCTATCCTAATCGCGTCTTAGCATTTAGCACGTTCTCAATGCTAAGCATTAAGAAATTGAATGCAGCAAGCGAAAAAAAGGGAAATCCACAGCAATGAAATCTTAATTTCGCCCCCAAAGAAGATGACAACAGTCCGTGAAATCCGTATCGAAATGGAAACAGTTAAGTTTGTATTAGTACAAACTTGGTACGTTCGCTGGCTCAGCATGAGTCAGTTTTTTGGCATTTTGGTTACGTAAGCGATTAATATTTCTACCAGGTTGACTACTTCAAACTGGAAAATTCAAATAGCTAGACAAAAAGTCAACAAAGCGAGAATAAGCTGGGTTGCTTGAGTGTTTTTGCAAACATTTTGATATTTAAATTTTATTTGTCCGTTATTCTCAAGAAATTTCGACGAGGCAACGCCGTCTCACTTGAATGGCTGATGACAATACAATACACACACACACACACAGAGAGAGAGAGAGAGAGAGAGAGAGAGACAGAGAGAGAGAAACTTGTATGTTTAGCCGTTTCAGCTTCTGTTGACTCATTTTACGTTAATCGCCTCACAGCGGGTGTCGCATAAATCTTAAGATGATTAAAATATACGTCAACGAACTTACTTGTCGTATGGAAAATGCTGTTTGTCAATCCTGATCATTGCAAATCCGATTAGACTGCACCAACGAAAAGGAACACGACGACGATAGACCTAAAGAAACATTTTTTTTCCTCAAAATTTGTTATAAGTTTCCTTTTGTTCGTTGATCAAAGGCAAAAAACAGTTGGTGTTTCCTTCGACAAGAATTTATGCGGCTGACAAAGGGAATGCTGTTTATCTATAAATCAAACAATTGGCTTTTTAATCAAATCTGTCGATAACAAAGGGAATGCATAATTGACTATAACGAGCTTCGCTTTGTGCATTGATCCACGGCCAATTAATTAGATTCAGGCTGTGTCGTTCAGTAGCTTAAGCAACTCAATGGCGTTTCTGTTCTCCTCTTTTTTGATATTGACAGCAAAAGAAAAAAACAAGTGATTTTGATGGCATTCTAATTTGGCTCTTGAATTGATTGAATGCCGTTTTTGTTGTGATAGGCTTTTCTGGAGCCTCACGATGAATGCCTTCGCAGAAAAGTTGCAATTAATCAAAAGATAAGCATTTAGGGACGTGCAAATTTTCCTATATTGGCAACGTGGAAAAAGTTCAAACCATGTATATACGGACACACACAGCAGTGTTCTCACTCGACACACTGACATTTTTCACAAACAAAGAAAAACAGCGTTCATTGGCCGTCGATAAGATGTACGAGCTAATTATTCTGTTCGATGGTATCGCATGTGCTCTTCGACAGTGCCACGAGCATAAAATCAGTCCATAAATGGAGACTTATTTATAGATGCTTGTTGAGCTAGGCATGTATCTCTCTCTCTCTATTTCTCTCTTTTTCTTTTTTTGTTCATTTATTATTATTGGATTTTAATGGGTTGTTAAAGTTATTCGTGCTGGAGATGCACGTTGCAATTGCATAAATTTGCGTGCGAAAACATGTGGAACTAAACAATTAGAGAACACTTCACGAAATGGTCTTGAAATGTGCGTTTCACCTGAATCCGACGAGAGCCAATCCGAAGAGTCAATGCAATGTGCGATAAAAGGATGCCAGTCAGATTTTAAACGATTTTTATGTTCGCAATCTATTTCTATATCCATTCCAGGAACTTCTTTTTATGTCGCCAAGAATTAGTTACAATCACAGGAGAAAGAGAGAGAGATGGAAAGAAAAATGGTTTGTTCAACTTAAGGCCATGATGTGTTCGTCGCAAGAAAAAATCGAATTCCAAAGATGCGATGGAATAACTGTGATATCCAGTTTTAGTCGTTGTCAGTGTTGTACATAGACATTCTTATTTGTGAGTTAAATCCCGTGTATTTGGATTCTTTTTTCTCTTCACGTCTCTCATCTTGCTGCCTGTTCCATGCGAATGACGGCTCATCTCGAATCACCAGCAAACGGATCGATGTTTGAGAACAGAGACACGACCGATGTTGCTGTTCTGTTGTTGTTGCTGTTCATTGGGCTGAGAATTGATATGTGAAATTTACTTGAGAACTTGATTTTCAAATAAATCCGATACAAGAGAGAGATGTGTACATCGATGTTTTTTTTACCCAGTTTTTTCGATATATGTTTTTTTTCTTTCTCAACACGTTACCACAATGCTACTTCGCATCAGCAAATAACATCACCGATCATTGACTGACTCTATGGATTCCTTGAAGTGCATCTCTCTTTCTACACTTGAGCCATACACTGCCGGTTAATCTCAATGCCTTTTCAAACGGTTACACAGAGCACATAACATTGTATTGAATGGATATTGCGTCATTGCACATGGTTTATTTATCTTAGTCTTCACATTTCGTTCGGCTCACATGTATCGACGTCGAAAGGCAAACACACACACACAACTCGCTAGAAAAATTCTGTGTAAACAAAACGAAAACCCGTCTTTTTAGTAGAACAACACCGAGTTCAATAAGGAAATCGGTTCTACGGCATCTTCTCTTCTCTTTAAATGCATTTTCTCGAGTACAAAAGAGTTGCATTCACATATATATTGAGTTGCCGCTGCTGCTGCTCGTTCTCAAAAACATAAATCAACCGAGTGGAAAATAAACAATGACGAAAAATTCGTTGTCGATTCCTTGGATTATGAGAAATCGCCTTTAATTCCAATTTAGACAACAACTGAAGTCGGTGATGTGTTTCTATAATTGTTACTGTAGCCGTTGTTCAAACTTTCATTCCGTGCATCCAGCTGAATAGAGTTTCTCGAATGATGTGCTGTGATTCAAGTACTTTTACCTTTTTTTTCCACCAGAGCATTCAAGTGGGCAAAATTGTTATGGTGCCAAGAAAATCGCTGCAATTGAAAAAGATTTTTAACCCGAACGAGAGATCATATTTCTCTTTCTCTCGTTCGGTCGCTCGCATCTCCAAAGTACTTTTGATCACGTACATGCAAACACATTTTCAATTAATTGAACTACAATTATTTCCACCAAAAGTGCACTTAACGCGTCGAAGAATATACCGTCGACTATGAGATGTTCAGAGAGTTCAACGGAGAGCTATTCGGTGAATGTCTGGAATATGAAGTGAAAATTATCACTAAAACATTTCTCACACCAAAAGTCGAAAGAGAAAAAAAATAACGCGAAGAAAAAGCAATAAACTCAAGAGATGCATCCGCAGCGTAAGCGACTAAGCGTGCTATGATTGAAAAACAATTGCATTCATTATTATTGTTATCAACTAAATGCTATCCACTTTTCTAGTTCAAAATTGAACACAAAAAAAATACGGCTTACTGGATAGATGCATGCTTGTCGTGTTGGAAATTGAAAGGCAAACTGTTTTTCATTCGGTTGATAATTCAATTGAAGTTATAAGTTGAACAAGCCAAGAAGTGCATGGCTGAGAAATGAGCGCGGCGCGGTTCGCCAAGAAAGAGAGAAAGAAAGAAGCGGTTGGTGAATTATGCGAAATGGTAAAGTTAATTCTCGAGCAGATGGTGTGATCTGCACTGCAAAGAGATTATTTGATTTTGGCGTAACTTGATGAAACTGGATTCCGGTATAGATCAATCAACGCGAGCAATGAAATAAACATTGTTGCCATTCAGAAATTCACAAATAAGCGCGAATAAATTTCAACTCATTCTTCCATCTGTTTGCAGACAACTACACACACACATACACGGCCAATCTTTGCATTTTGCCGTTTCATTCCACTTAAAGGTTTCTTACACTTGTCAGTCGCATGCAAGACGAGATGTTCCTGTTTGACTTTCATTCGGATGCTTTACGCCAACCGCCGTCAACATTATGCAATTGATTCTGTGCTGAGAAGCGATAGAAAGAGCTATGAGTAAACATAAAATCAAAGGAAATATACCGAGAGAGAGAGAGAGAGAGAGAGAGAGAGAGAGAAAAGGAAGAAAATCAATTTAAGGCTTGTCTGGATTCAATAAAAGGTTTGAGTTGTGAATGTTTGTGGTTAATGTTTGTTGCGAGAAATCTAATCAAATCAAAGTGCAAGCGATAGAAGGCAACGTATAATTTTTGTTTACCGTACACAAAACCACTGCAGCGGCAGCGGCAAAGTGAATACGTTTTCGCCCATTTTTAAAGTGAATTCCTTTCGTAAAATTTATGATGACAAGGTACAGTGTGCGAACAAGGGTGAGGCAATTTGCTATGATGAACTATATACTATATTTGAACTGATAGTTTTACACTCAACGATTTCGATCGTAACGAATGGCCAAACATTTATATGCAGAACTAAACGAAACCGCGATTTTCCGACGTGCAATTTTTCTTTCGAATTTTCCATCGGAAGAAATGTGAAGGCAACTCAGAAGTGAGAGAGAGAGAGAGAGAGAGACGAAAAAGGCATGACGCTACAAAAGAAGCAAAATCCTATTTGAATGCTGGTTTGCATTTTAAGTAAACTCACTTTGACTGTGCATTGGAACGAACTAACCGGAAAAAGTACGGTTGTCAGGGTCGTCCGTCGGTGCATGCAACAATTGCAAATTCACCTGAACCACGGAAATACAGTCGCTCAATTTATATCTGAAAACAAGATAAAAAAACAAATTTATCCATTTGAAAATCGGGGAGAAAAAAAGAAACCGCTCCTCCTTATTACGAATTTAATGCGGGTCGATAGAATTGGATTTTGGTTCACCTTCTTCTAGCCACCGCCAACCATTTACATTCAAATGCATTTTTTTCTCACTTGCTCTGCTTACAAAATCTTACGCGGATTCAACGTTTTTGCATTACAATGCGTTTGGGTCGGAGGATTAAGTCAATTTCTATGGGCATTGTAGTATCTCGCGAACATTTTCGATTCAAATAAGTTTCTTTTGTGATTGGAGTTTTTTTTGTTGCAAATGTGATTACAAGCGCGCGAGCGCGTATTCCATTTCGAGTTTTTTTCTTTTCGTGGGTACATTGAATGGAAGACTTAATACCTGCTGCCCGAGGTTTACTACACAATCGATTTGGCTTCAATGGAATTTGAGTGTTAAAGGATCGAACATGTCATGTGAAAGAGTGAATGGGCTATAAATTTGGATAAATGTTGTAATGTTTGAAAATTTGTTTGCAATCTCTATTCAGAGTGATTCTTCGCATTGGATGTGTGTGCGTCTGTGTGTTTCATCTTTTGATCGGAAGACATAAACATGCAAATTAATGCACTCGTTGAAGTTGTTCAACATCTTAATGTACCCAAATGCCTCGATGAACTGAATGAATATTCAGACAAAGCAACGTTTGACTTCCATGGCGAATCGTTAAGCGTTCAATATCAGTTTTTGAATGGCCAATTCTCGGGACACATAAATGCAATGCGGTCGTAATGCATTCCATTCAATGAATATTCCAAACACCTTTCATTTCATACCGAAAAACCATATAGCGGAAGAAAAGCTTCGCGTACTGCAATCGTGCGCGCGCGCGTGTGTGTGTATGCATTTATGCAAATACCAATAATTCAGAGTTGATTATTGCACGACGAAATTGAGTAGTGTGGATGTATTGAGCTCTCAACAAGCTATAATGCCATAATAATATTTTGTCATAGCAACACTGCTGTATTACGGTGCATAACGACCAATGTTTTTGTTGGTGGAGTTTTGGGCTTTTTGGTTTTCCAGCTACACTGGAATTGCAATGATTATGTGCTGGTTTGTTGCACATCGTTAACCATGCAAATAAATTCGATGATAACAAAACTGCCGAAAATATGCAGCACTTTCGAACCGTCATCTGATATTTGAATAAAACCGATTCAAATAGTTGAGTCAATGCGTTTCCCGCATTGAGATGATTCAATCCCACCCTCCACTCTACCTCGTGACAATCGAGAATAATCTCCAATCAATGGCTCTTCATTTCATTATTCTCGATAGAAACCCGTTTTCACTTTGCATAATTACAAACAAGCGGAACGCTCATGCCACACTGCTCTATGCACTTGAAAATGGCGATGCTTTCAAATTACAAACATTCTCTCATTAATTTGTCGTGTGCGGATTCCTGGAAATTTCACTCTGTCTTTGTCCCTAATTCTCTTTCTCTCGTTCTCCCCGCGTTCTAGCCACGTTGGCTGTGCACTTTATGAGCCGAAACCATCGTTTTTGCCATTTTGCTACGTTCTTTATTTTGCATATTGTCTGCCGAACAAAAGGATTAGTGGCTCACTGTTGTGAAGCTATTTTCATCATTAATTTGCTGCTTTTGAGAAAGGATATCGCCTGTTTCACTCTCAGCCAGTCTTAATGGAAAGGAATGCCAAGCAAGGCACACACAGAGAGAGAACGTGAATGTACCGAGAAATTATGTAATTTGTTTGCCCATTTTGTGGCATAAAGCATTTCTTCTTGTGGCTCAACCGAATGCACAATGCTTTGAAATGTCGGTAAGTCGAAAATTATGCACTTGCAAAAACAATGGCCAAAACCATGATTTCTCATCCAAAAATGGATCGCAATGCACAGGCACACACACACACACATTTCTCTCTTCTGGCGGCCGCCAGCAATCAAATGCAGTTATGCATGAAAAGAAACATGCTGGTGAAATATGAAAATGGAATTTAAAACCGAAAAATATGCAAAACATACCGTATATTATTGTATTTTGCAATGAGTATGGCAACAGTAACGTTTGAATGATTTGCAGTCATTTGTTAAATTGCGTGTTCAAAATGTATGGATATAAACAGTAGTAGCCTGTGTACAGAAAAAACGAATATTTTAAATGCAAATGAATGATATTCGGCATGGGATTTTTATCAGACTCATTTGGTCACGCAATCGGAATGCCAAATTTTGTAATTTTCTCTATCTCCCTCGATTGGATTCTCTATATATAGAGGAAGTGATATTGCGATTCAGAACTTGAGCTACCGAATTTTAATCGCTTGACCGAGGAAACAATGAATTGATTATTCATTCATTCAAAGTGCTTTTCACGGCTTTTATCACATCATCATTGCTCGACGTCGTCATACTTATTTTAAACAGGAATCCATGACCTATGATTGTTCAGCAAAGCGAATAATTTCATCATCTTCGACTTTTTAATTCTGAATTGATATCGAAATCAAATTGACGATGAATGTGCACAATTTATTCACCAGGATTGGTTTTTTTCTTGTTCACTCGCCAATTTATTTCTCGTAATCACAAATAATCGCCTGTACCTCTTAACGTATCGAATCTAAACACCGCACAAAATCGGCAGGTGTACACATAGTTTTGTTTTTGTCGATTACGACAAGCCTTTTATTGATTCCATCATCAAGGTCATTATTTCGCGTCATGCACAAATTGCCCGATCCATCCATTTGATTGTGACCCAACGTGAGCAACGTACGATTTATCTAGCCTCTAATGATGATAACGCTAATCGTAATGATGATGAAGATAGGAATGCGTTTGCTCAAGATTCACACAGAACGTCGTGTGCATGGTCATCAATATGCTCATTGCTCAAACACCTCAACATGAAATGCTTAAAAATGCGCACGAACACAAAACCCAATGAATAAAATCGTAGCGCTTTTTTTTCTTGTTCGTATCTTTATATCCGCATGATTTGAATAACAATAAGTATCGATGTAAAAATAAAATTTGTTCATAATTTTCTTCGCCCCACCCCAACTTCGCGGATCGAACAAGCGGCATCGATGAACGGTGTTCGTTTCATGCTGTGATCTGCGTGTCGTGAATCTTCTTTCGCTTTCGATTAATTGAATATTGATGAAAATGACGAAGAAATACATTGTTAAACCGCGATTAGAGAGTTCGGCATGTTCGGCTGCTCGTCGATACTGGCTGTACAAATGTTTTGTGTTGCGAATGCTTGCTTCGTCTTCTTCTTCCTTTTTTCACGTAAATACCTCCTAATTACAATATTTATGTTAGCGGCGAGCAGCGAGTGCGGACAACACACAGACTTAGTCTTGAACTGTGTACGCTTGTGATCAGAAGATATAGAAAAATACGGTGAGGCACTGGTGTGTCTGTGCATGACTGTTGCACGATTGTATCTCTATCTCGTGCACACCGGGTTCTTCGATTAAGTTGCTGTTTGTGAGTCGTCGCGTACACATCTCGTGCACATTGTTCCGCTCTATCGGTCAATTCATCGTCAATTCGTGAAACAAACTGACAAATGTAAAAAAAAACATTCGATAATTTCGTATGAATCATTTTTTTTTGACGTGATACCACAAAACCTATTGATATATCACAATTTTATCCGTGAAAAATCGTGCTCATTTGTAGTAGGCACTTCGAAAAAAAAAAACAAAAGTGACAGTGAACAAAAGAATCAAAGTCAATTATTGCATGTTTTGACATGTGTGTTTCATTGAATATATCGTGATGTTGAATCCAAGGAAATTGTATGCAGTAGTTTTATGTCTTATTTGAACCGAACGCATCATCATCTTGTTCATATCAATTGATGGTATTGACAGCTGATTTTCATCAATATTAAGAGACTTAAAACACGGTGAGTCGTGTTTGTAATTGCATTCAAAGCAGCAAATTTACTCGCTCACACACTAATCTTGACAAACAGAGGTGGCTAATGGAAAACAAACATCTTTGCAAGAGGTCAATGTAAATATTCATTGGAGCATTGACCAATTTGAACGGCGTTTATTTTATGCTTTTCACTCGTAATTGAAGATTTATTTACAACATTCCATTTTTTTTCTCGCTGGTGTTCATTCAGTGATTTACGATTATTATTTTATAATTAATGTTTGATGTGTTTTTTTTTAATGTTTCAAGTTTTTCGCGAAAAGGCGTCGCAAAAATATTACGTTGTCAATAAATGT
This sequence comes from Sitodiplosis mosellana, assembly GCF_009176505.1. NCBI lineage: Eukaryota > Metazoa > Arthropoda > Insecta > Diptera > Cecidomyiidae > Sitodiplosis > Sitodiplosis mosellana. Next base: position 6,605,912 of record NW_022595244.1, read on the forward strand.
GTCATCAAAGTAAAACGCAAGCAATAAATGTCTTTTATAGGTAAATGCAAAACGAGTCTGATTCTATTAATATTTATCACGTGTTATCCGTTCAATAACATTGGATATGAATACATTTAATAGCTGAAACAAAAATTGCATTCAGAATGCCATTTTATATCGATAAATAAACATTCACGTAGACTGTTTTTTTTTCGTCTACATTTCAACGACACATATCAATCAGACATAGCGCTTAAAAATTTATTATTGTCTGCTTGGTTTTCGTTTCGGTTAGATTCCATTAAAAAAATCTATCGGTGTGCCACCACAGACCCCAAACTCGGTTTATCATGTAACGAGCTGTTGAAAAACTACGGTTTTCCGGAGGATTTTTTCAACCTTAAATGGAAACGAATCAAACCGAAGCGTCGGATTGCTACAAATTTCCATTCGAGAGACTGACATGGTTTTTCAATTGTGGCTTTATGGTCAATCAAATTTGATTCGATAATCGAAACGATCGGGCTAAATGCACAGAGCTTATGTCGCGATGGTGATAATTAGAAAATGACTATCAAAATGAATTGAAACGATTGAAATCAAAGCGAAATGAAATAAAAACCCAATACGATTATGTGTCACCTTTTCTATTGAACTGACAATGATGAAATGTGTCCATTTGTGTTTGTGACTGAAGCACGTATTCGAAATGCTCACACGCGATGGTATCAACAGTTCAATGATTTCAATTGATACACAGTGATTTGATTTGTTTGGCATCGTGTTTGCGTTTGTTTGTATGGGACAAAAATGGCGTGCGATGCTATTAAATGCCGTTATTTGCAACATCTCATTGTCGGATAATGTGTCGGATGTCCGTTGGCTGCAAATAGCAACAAAACCATTCAAATTAGATTTGGTCGATTGACTGCCATCAAAAGGCGCTTACATCGCTTTGCAAATGGATTTTTTGTTGGACGGATGGAAACCCGAATGAAAATAGCCAATTCATCACGTATTGCATCCGATTTTGGGTTGTGAAAACACGCAATCGGAATTTTGCGTAATAAAATCGTACAAAGGCCAGTAGCCAATAAAATGTATTCATAAATCAGAATTTCATACAATTGGCAAATCGTTGAGACCTTTCTTTATTTTGGAAAATGATATTTTAACCATTTTACCATCATGACATTGGCTCTCATTTGCATACAATTTATATGGTGGAATTGAAATGCAAAACATTCGATTTTTTTTTTCCTTCAAACTTTGCATCGTGCATTTTGTGTACCATTCGCCTACAACCAGCCATTTATGAATTTATTTATAATCTTTGCGTCTTTCTTCCAGTTGTGCCAAACCGGGCTTTAAACGGTATTCGGAGTAATTACGATAAGTGTGTCATAAGCACATGCTAATACTTGAACAACCGAACAATGCAGTCATTTTCAAAGCAAGAGTTGAATTTTTTTGTCTCTCCTTCAGTATATTCGTATCTCTCCACCTCGTTCGCACCAAACAAAAGCAAAAAACGTTAGAAAATTAAAGCAATACCTCTCAATTATTATTATCATTATTACCTGGTGAATTACAGTTACAGCGGTGTTATTATAAATTGTTGAGCTCTTTGAAATTGGCTTAACATCTGGAGCGCTCTTTTTCTCTCCCTCTCGCTCTCTGCATGCGAATGGTTCAGTTATATGCATCATATAGAAACATAAACGGTATACAATCAACATTGTATTTTCAAGCGATTACTGCTGTTTTTCCACAAGTTTGGCAGCCCGCAGAAAGAGAGAAAGAGAGACAGACACACAGAAAGTGAAAAGATATGTACAGCTAAAGGCGGAAAATCGAAAATTCATCGCTCGAAACATGTGATCGATAACATGCCAATGAACGTACTAGACATTGAATTACACATCTATTTTGACGCGCATTAATTTATGAATCAATGCTCTGAATAATAATTTGCGGTTTGGAAGACTATAAGGTCGCGGTTATAATGTGCTTCAATATGCTAAAATGCTGTTGTTACGTTATGTTTCGTTGATGTTTATGAGTTGCTGGGGTCAAACTCATTTTCATTTTCAATGGTACCTCAGTAAGTACAATACTTACATCGCGACCGCCGAAAAAACCGTGTTGTTTATTGACGATCGACATGACGTCATAAATCGAGAGTACTCCATATGAAATTGAAAGTGCAAACAAATCCATTGAAATGGAAACCCACCGAAGATACTTAAATAGATCTCCAATCATTATGGCATTCATAGTTTTTTTGACTATTTCTGGTGTGTATGCTCTACTCATCATCATCATTATGATGAAATTTCCTTTGCCGAGGTCGACACCGTCTAAGCTGTGTGCTTTGGTTTTCATAAGCATTTGTCATTTTAAACACACACATCAAACTCAAAATCATACCAAAATGCGTTTTAGCACGTGAATTCGCATAAATTTCCAGTTTATTTTCCTTTTTGTTGTTGTCTGTTTAATGAAACTGACCACATCGTAATCATAAAACTCATTAAGATTTTTGATAATTATAAAGACTTCTACACTTGAGCACAATGTTTTAATGGTAATATTATGGTTATTACTACCGGCAGATGCTCTTTCTCACTCTCTCTCTCTCACTCGTCTTCGTCTTCCTCATAAAATACAATGTCGCATTTGATTCGAACTCGAGATTGTCCATAAAATGTTCATTGTTTTCGACAAGGGAAATACATAAATTTTGCGCTGTGTGACCGGCGCTATAAAACAAAAAAAAAGCAACTAATGAAAATACAAACATTTTTTTAATTCGCCCAAAAATCAACCGAAACAACACAAAACGGTCATAATTCAATTTTCTTCCGTAAATAAATTTTAAATGATTGCACGGCGTTTGTACATTCGTTTCCTTATTTAATTCGCATGCTAATGAATTTCGTGTACCGAGAGCAGAATAGAACACATTCTGATTGGCTTTCGTAGACGAAGATTCTCATTCGGTGCGAATTGGAAATCTTTGCAGACACTGGCACATTCATTCCGATGACACTCATCAATGTTGAGAGAGTGAAAGAACGAACAATACAAAATACGACAGACACTCTCTTATTTTCAGATTTCAATTCTTAATTTATTTTGGGAGGTGCAAAAAAACGAACATTAATTGTTTTCGAGTTCGTTTTTTGTTGTGAATTTTGCACAGCAGCTGACACGTTCATACAATTTCACTACAGAACGAAAAGCAGCCCAAATCGCTTTTTCCGAATTATATACACCGCTCTTCATCTGTGTACGGAGAGAGAAAGAGGATGAGCGAGTGTGTGTGTTAGAGAGAGCGGACGTGCGTATCATGGGCAAGAGCGAATAGCACGATTTTCAACGGAATCCGTGCATAATTCTCTTTGTGCATTAATTAAATTGGGAAGAATTGATATCAGTTTTCAAAGTAGGAAACACCTTTGAAACTCGATTTGTTTGTGCTTTTGCTGTGTACACTCTACACTCTACTTGTGTGTTTTTTTTGCATTGCAATTCACTCGACGTTCTTTCGTTGCGAGAGTTTCGTGTACAATTTTGCTAATTTTATCGGAGCAATAATTTCCGTGAACTTAACATCAATGTACAAAAACATTTATTGGCAGGGTTAATGCAAAACCGCTTGATACACGGTCCGTGTGTATTGACGTAATATTGAAATTAATTTATGCTAAATATAGAGATTTGCTATATAATTATACGTTGGTTGTGAAGTGCGTCTCGTTTGTTCCGTGCGCCAAACTTGAAACATTATCATGAAAATGTGCGATTTTGGTGGAAAATCTGTTGCCTACTGTATACCGAGCTGTTGATTGAAATAAAACTGTTTGTGTTTCAATAAAGAGTACGTTGCGGGGAAAATTCCAACAAAATCGAATCGGAAATTGATCGTTAACACAAAGTGAATTGCGATTGAAATGTCGCCGGTTTGAAGCAAAAAAAGAGGATTCACTCTCTTTGAATCGCGTGCAAGACGAAGTGAAAAACAATAATTCCGATAAAATCTCCCGATGTGATGAACGATGTCAAACAAATGCAATGCATGTGCTACATAAAATGTGCACACCAAGTGTTCCATTGCACGAAATATGCACATCCAAGTGAATTGAATGCGTGTTTCGTTTCGTTCTTTTTTGAATTCTTTTTGTGCGACTCTTCACTTCGGTACTTACATTTCGAAATTAACAAACATGTTTTGTCTTAAAAGACCAGGTACACGATGATGTGAAGAGCTGCACCGTGCACTAAATCCCTCATCATATCAAGAGCGTATGGTAAAAGAGATTTTGTGTGTTTGCACGCCGCTTGCGCTCATTCATTCAACATTTTGTAATCAACTGTGATTAATGCAATTAAAACGCAAGTGTTAAATATCACGGCTGTAGCGTTAGAATTCTAAAAATACGGGTTACCTTATTGGATGTGGCAAAAGAGAAAGATTCCAATGGAACACGATTCGATGGAGCACGGTACGGAAATAGCAAAGCACCGCACGCGACACAAAAGATCTAGGCAGACGGAAAGAAAGTGGGTTCATGGCGTTCATTCTAGAATAAATCACGTAAAAAGAAGTGAACACCAACACCAGCACTGCACAAGGGAATGAGAACAAGAACCAAGTATGCGTGAATGCTTGGCTTTGCGACACACCGCACACATAATAATTTATTCAAATTAATTTATTGAGAAAGAAGAAAAAAGATTGAGCGGAGTGTATTGCGACGTCTGTTTCACATTATTATGCTCAAATAATTATCTATGAGCGCGGATCGGCTCCGATTTCATGCCCTGATATGGAAATAATTAATGGAAAAAGAGCAAAGCGTTTTAAATTGTCGGGCCATGGATCCTCCTCGATGGCAAAGTTTGATGTGTCGCTTGCGGCGAAATGACTAATTTTTATTCATGGAACCATTTTTTCTCTCTCTCTCTTCGTCTTCCATATGTAAAGTCGAACAAGAAAAATAAGAAACAAAAATACGAACAGTTTAGGAGGGAGGGAGAGATGGAGAGAGAAAGAAAGAGAGAGAGAGAACCGTTTAATCGCCTTAAAAATGATGGAAAATATGATTTTCATAAATAGAGTCACCGCGTGAAGAGAGTCTCTCATTTCACATTGCGTCGCATTCATTGAATAATATCAAGATGCCAAAATCTAATTACGGATCAGTGAATTTGAATGAAATAACAGCGGGAGAAATTTTCATTCTCCGAAAATAAATTTAAAGGAAAAATAAATTGTTGTTACGCATTGTTGACGTTTAAAATAAATTACATCAGAAGGGAATCTTAAATCGTGTGCCATGTTTATTCTATGTGTAATTGTATGTTGTGCGCATCTTTTGTTTTCGTCGTTGTTTTGTGTTCAGCAAAGCATCGACAAGTGTTAATAATAACAGAGATTAACACCGGATACGACATATTCCAATGTTGATCGTTGCATTTGCAGTTGTGTTAGTCGATTCTCTTTCTCGCCATTGGCTCGTCGATGACGTACATCATCTCTAGAAATCACGGCAAATTTAATTAATTTGTAGTGCTTTTTTATGTTCCCGTTCATCTCATTTATCACAAGGTAAACGACAGAAAAATTGTGATGCACCGCTCACGCGCCATACATGATGAACGAGCTGATAACGTAATTAGCAATAGCCAATATATCATTCACATATGCTGAGAAGAAACGTTTATTGTGAAGGGAACACAATTTATAGGTGCGAGCATCACAAATGAAAAAAAAAATACTCGCCAAATCGTCAGTTTTTTTACACCATAAATTTAATTTACAATAATAGCGTAAAGCGTATGTACCTATTTTATCGTAAATCGATTTGCGAATTCGATAGAAACACCCGAACGTCATTGCTGTGCCAAATTGCCATAATCAGCGTTTATGGAAGTAGGGAAGGAGAGATGAAAGAGGGCAAAAAAATCATTGCCGATATGAAACTGCTTTCCGTTCGACTGTATCATCATCATCAGAATACGGTCGTCGGAAGCTATTAATACGAATTAAAGCTCAATCATATATTCTTTGGGTCTTTGGCTTCATATACTTGAAATTGCGATCTTGTGAATTGTGCTTTTGTCGGTCGTAAAAGCTAAGGTCACTCGAAACAACAACAACTAAGACAATATTGTGCAATATCGTCTCGAGAGCGAGCGATGATTGTAGCGATTAGAGTTATTGCACTTAGGAAACAAACCCCATTTAACTTGTCATTTGCAATTTGTGTATAAAACGTGTATAATTTTTTTTTTGTCTTATTCATTGTCTCGGTTTTTGTTTTCAGTTGGAGTTTGCATTTCGATAACAAAGGAAGCACGAAAAGAAGACGCTAAAAATAGCAAAAGCACACAGAGTGTGTGTGTGAAGCAGCCAAAACAAAACAGACAGAAACAACACAAAAATGCCGAATTCAAAGTCAATATTAAAAATACTGTTTGCGCTGGGCGTGTGGTCGTTCGTTGTCATCGGTTTGTTTAAGATCCATAGCAATAACATTGTCTTAGAAGATTATCCACAAGCGCCGATGAGCGGTCGACTGCTACTACAGAAAGATTCCAAATTCAATTTTGAAGCCACATCAACGACAACCGATCGCGTTTTACCATTAGATGTGCTAATCGATAGTCGACAAGGTAACCAAATTTTGTTTTTTTGTTGTTGTTATTCGTAGAAAAATTAGATTACAAAATACGGCGTTGAGTTACGACGTTAAACGTAGAAAAAATATTGTAAATTCAAACAAAATCGTTCATTTCCCGTGTTCATTTTTTTCTCTTTCTCTCGAAAAGGTATCGACGACGAATCACTGGTGCGTGATGTGGAGAATCGCATTCCATCGTTGCCGATCACATACTGGAGCAAATACAAGAATTTTTCGCAGAAAAAGGCGTCAACCTGTGCCAAATACCCGTCAATATTTGAATTAGAATTCAATAACATTTACTGGCAAACATTGCGAACGACAAACGGAACGTTTCAATTGTTCGGCGCCTACTATGATATTCGAAAGAATTCACGCATTGGCCCGGCCGTACGTATACTCGGCATGATTGATCGCATCGAACCGAAAGTGAAAACATTTTGTCAATTCTGGTTCGATGGCCAAAAGGAGCCATTCATCGTAAAAACATTTGAATACAAGTACATTTGGTACAATAAATGGGGAAACTATAAGCAAGGCATTTACTCACCATATTTGATTGCATGTCAAATACCGAAGCCATTCCATGGCATCGTTCCGGCTTCCGTGTCCATTGTGGAAAAGGAATGCGATACAGCTACCAATAATCTACGTGTGATTTACAATCGGCCGCCCGATGATAAGAAGAAAGGATTTGCGGTGTGTGTGAAAGGTTTAGACTTCCTATACGATGATTTGTCGGTGCGGCTCGTCGAATGGATTGAAATGCTAAACATATTGGGTGCGGAGAAAATCTACTTCTATGAATTGCAAGTGCATCCGAACATTTCAAAAGTGTTGAAACACTATGAACGTGAGGGAAAAGTACAAGTGACACCGCTCACACTGTCTGGCGGCCAACCAAACGTACCCGGGTTTCAGCATTTGTATTTGACAAAGAAAACGAATCACAAGCGACAAAATGAAATTATCCCGTATAATGATTGTCTGTACAAGAATATGTACATGTACGATTTCCTTGCACTGCTCGACATTGACGAGGTGATTATGCCGAAAGAAGATATGACATGGGCTGAGCTCATGGCACGCGTCAAACCAAAAGCATTGAAAGTAAAAAATGAAACATACCCAAGTTATAATGTTCGCAATGTATACTTCTTAGATACGCATCAACATGAGCACGGTTGGTATCATGACATTCCAAAGTATCTGCATATGCTGCAGCATGTGTACCGTGCCCAAAATTTCACCAAACCAAATCAATATGTGAAATGTTTTCATAATCCCGAACGTGTTCTCACATTGCATAATCATTTTCCATTGGCTTGCCTGGGCGGTGTGTGCCAATCGTATCCAATATCAACCGATGATGCTCAGCTCCAGCATTATCGCGCCGATTGCGTCAAAACACTCAAGAAAAGTTGTGATGAATTCAAAGAGCATTCGGTACGTGATATAACCATTTGGAAATTCAAAGATGAACTAATCCAACGATCGGTGAAAACACTAGAAACACTCGGATTCTTCCGAAATCCAACGAAAAATCCAAATATCGAACGGTGATTTTGGGAATTTTAATACCATCACAAACAGCCATTCCATTTCGTAATGGAATTAACCCAAAACAAAAAATAAATGAAGAAATAGAAGAAATGCAGCAGCAAAGTCTTATAATTTTTTCTAGGCCCAGCACTCATTTTTGTGAATTATTAAATAACGCAAATGGAAATGATGATGATAATGATGACAAAACATTGCTGCCGGATATAAAACAAGAGCTTGTGGCTTTTTAGGGAGAAAAAAGAAAGAAAGATATTGCCAAGCACTACAATGAGTCAACCAAAAAACCGTGATATTTGTTCGTATTTTTTAAGTGTAGAAAAAAAAAGAAATTGTGAATCTAGCAACAGATTGTTTTATTAGTTCGTTTTTGATCGGCGTGTTGTTGAATGGATTGAGCATGCATTATATGAATGGTTTGGAGCGAAAATGTAATAAAGAAAAGTTGAGCGGAAAAATGTCGATGATGAATGAGCGGAAAAGGGATAGCTATATAGTAAACTGTATAGTAAACTATAGTGAACTATATAGCTATCCCTTTTCATTTGACATTTTTCCGCTCAAATTTTTCTACATTTTCGCTCCAAACCATTCATATTGGATGAGATCGCGCAATGAAACCGAAACGAAGCAAGCAAAATATCAGAAAGAAAATAATAATTTGTTTTTTTTTTCCCAATGAATATGCTACTTTGTAAGTGTGTGTTATTGTTCATTTGAAGAAGAGAGGGACAAAAGGGGAGAAATTGGTTTTTGCGAATTTATTCATAACTTAATTGAAAGTCATTGCCTTATTTAATGAAGAATTCAGGAATTAAAAAAAAAGAACAACTTTTGTTGCATTCAAGATGCAATCTCAGATGAAGTAACAACAATAACAACAGGAATGCAAACGTGTCAAATCTCATTTGGAATGTTGATTTAGTGTAAAATGGTGTGAGGAGACAGAATCGAAAGAAAAAATTCAAAAAAAAATTACGAGTTTGTTGACCACAACTGATTTGTGTCGCAATTTGTGGCAAATTTGAATATTTAATGAAATGAAGAGATAGAGAGAGAGAGAGAGAAATCCGAAGAGGTGATAGTGAAACCAGAAATCGATGATTCGATCAAATTGCTTGGTGAAATGCGAGATAATGACATCATACACTCTCAAAATGAATCATGCAACTGTGAATCGATGATGAAAATTCAAGAAAAAAAAATAATCCAAGCGATTTCGAATTAGCAGCGCGCTCGCGCACACGCAATCAATTCACCCAAACAAAGAAACGCAGAGAAAAACGTAGATTTTATGTATTTTCGTAGCGAATGACTAATGGTTTCGCGGTCGACATGCAGCATAAAACTGAAATATTTACGAGAATGATGTGATCACAATATTACGCCATCCTTTTCAATTTGAGCTTCGTTTAATAGTCGAAAAAAGAGAAGAAACGAGTCGTATGAAATGAAATATCCGCATTATTTTGCTCGGTGACTCAAATCAGATTTTAACGGCGATAATTGCGGTGTGCATGTGTGTGTGACAATTGAGTTTCAACATTTCACTTTCATTTGAATGTCAATTTCGACATTCTTATTCGACGCTGCCGCAAAATCGATGACGGCGGTGGCGACGCAATCAATCACATGGGCATAGGCAGAGTCTTAACCAACAGCACAATTGCTGTTTCGATTGCATTGAAAGTGAAGATGAAACAGCGAAATGGTTTACATCCATAAATTATCTCGACGCAGATTTCACTATTCATGAGCGAAACAACGAAAAAAAAAACGTAAATACAGAGAAAAAAGAAGAACATTACCCGCGCTGAATATGCAATTTCATTTTGTGCAATCTCGTGTGCGCCGTCGCGCATACATTGTCAGATTGATAAGTAAAAGTGGTGAAAAAAATTCAATAAAAATCGCACACATAAAAACGGCAGCACACAGAGCACACAGCAAGCATTGTAATAGCATCATCGATGCCAAGGATACATATACTTTTTGAATGATGAAGATGTTCCACTCAATCATCCGCTTTTTTTCTCTCGTTTTGTTTTCTTTGTAAAATCCCATAATTTCGAGCATGCGATCAATGGCAATCGAAAAGATAAAACTATTTCGCAATAGAATAAAGCCCATTTAACGAGATAGGTAGCAAGAGCAGCAAATGGCATAAGTGTTGAAAATTGTGTTAAATAAACGTATTTATTAAAATGAGCAAAATGAAGAGAGGCGAAAACAGAAGAACAGAAACGAAACAACAAATAAATGAAAACAAATATTATTTATATATTTTATATGTAAATTATGAAGACTGAACCAATTAAGTTACATTATAATTAACACACGAAAGAAGAAGCAAACACATTGAAAATGAAAGAGAATGAATAAAAAAACCCTTCAGAAAGCCAGACAAACGTTAGGATTTACATGTGTAACATGCACGATTGCAGCACACAGCAGCTCGCTTATCGAACATGCAAACCGTGTGTAATTGATGTGTGACTGCGATTGTTCGGGATTCCAGCCAACAACAACTAAATAAACTATATTCACGCTCCATTAACCGAAACGATAGAATAAAATATGTACCATTTTTTTAAAAAAGAAACAATGATCACGCGCTCAAGTGTTGAAATGTATCTCATCGTTTTGTATCCAGTCACCAATTTGTGCGAAAAATTTAACACGAAACAGTGAAAGAATGACGAGAGAGAAAAGAATAGAAGAAGAGCATTCATTAAACAGAATAGTAGCGCGTATCAAGTGAATCAATATAAAATAGTCTAGATGCATCGCTAATAATCTCTCCTATTAAATAACAAACTATACGATTTGTACATAGACTCAGATAGTTTCTTCTTGTCGTTATTAGGAATAAATAGGCAGATAAATCAATTTCCAACAAACACACAAACACGTCAAATGGGCCAAGCAAATTTTTTAATCAACATATTCAAATGATGATGAAATCACAACCATTCGCATCATTGCTATTATCGGAATAAATGCTTTTTATGATAATATCCCAACCAATTTTAAATTCACACAGTAAAAATTGTATATGTGTATGAGAATAGCAATAGCCAACAACCAATCGAACTGAAACGAACTGAATCGATTTTGTCGCAGCTAATAAAATTGAATAAAATATCGAATTGTTCGTTATAATGTGAGAGACACGTTTATAAATTGTTTGTTCTGTTGTTGTTGTTGTTTTTTTTTAAATCGAATAATACACACAGACAGAAGTGAGAGAAAGAATGTGAAATAGAAATAAACAAACATATGCCCATTTGCTTAGGCTAATTTAGAGTGCATACACGAGAGAATAATACATAATAGATAACATCATTTGAATGCATAGAGAGATAAAACACAACTATTTGTTAAATTTAACAGTTGAGCTAAAATAAAAATAACAACAACAAAAAATCATAATACACGATCAAGTGAGAGAGAGACGATATGGAAAATTTATCGAAAACTGTTTCTGTTTTGTAATTAGGTTTTATGGATCTAATAATAATTATTGCCAATAAAACAGTCATAATTTTATTTTTAATTGAAATTACCATGCGTTTTATTTTTCTTTCTTCTTCCATACGGATTTGGGTGGACGATTGAGTTATGCGTCACCAAAAGCGCTTTATAGTATTTATATTTCATCACAAATGAGGTTAAGTCACCATTAAAGTGTAGGTGCCATCAATTCTGTTTGCAATATTTATGCAATTTGCTATCATATATACAGGTCTTGGATGCACAAACCTACTTTTTTCAAGCATAAATTTTTTTTCGCATGTGTTTTTCACTGCAGTGCATCGTTTTTTATGAAGGTAATTGAAAAAAAAAAGGTTTGAATCGTTTGCATTTGGGTGCGTAGCCTGTTGCGAACGCATCACATCACGGTGAGTAAAATAAATTCTCAAACACACCTTATGTTCTTTGGAAAATAAATTCCTCAGATGGTTTCTCATTCGTTTGCATACTTTTTCATTTCTTTGGCATTTCTGCGAACATTTTCTATGGGTTCTTGGTATAGCCTCGCATTTTTTTTTCGTACAATTTTCGTTCTGTGTGCATTTTTCTCCATTCATTTCAATCAACGATTTCATTTTTTTTCGATTTTTTTCGTCTTTTGTTGCCTTTTTCCACTGCAGCAATTTCTCTTTTCTAATGCGCACGCAAAATAATATTCCACAATCGGTTGCTGCCGATTTAGAATCGAACAGAAAAAATATGGTGCGCTATTTATGTAGAAAGTGGATTTTTTTCAACCATTTTTCTTTTATTTGAATCCAATTTAATTTCTTGTGAAAAGTTTCTCCGTGTATTTTTCACTCTTCCTCCGTGTGTGTCCATATTGAGAAGCAATTTGGCAAATTGAATATGCACTCTGGTCGTTAAATGCAGCAGCCATAATAGAAATTGTCGGTAATGGCACAAATACGCAAAGAGTGAGACAATCGAAGGACTGAACGAAGTACAAAAAAAAAACAAATAAATGTCTAACGAATATGTGTGTGTTTTGAGCGTTTGACCCATTTCCGTACAAAACAAATGGTTGACGAGAATATTACCAGCGCCAATATCTTGGATACGTGCGGTGTGCTTAACAGCATTTGGTCTTAATTTGGTAATTCAACAAATTGGTGTGAATTACAAGTCGTACGATGACCATTTGCAACATTTACACCGGAATGGAAATACGGAACACAAACACTAACGAATGAAACTAGTTTGACCATTGCTGGTAAACAGTTCGTTGCTTCTTTTTTTCTTCATTCTAAAACACATCGAACGAAAATGTGTGAGCGAAAGAAAGAGTCGCTGTCGATTCATGACTTTCAAAGTAGTAATAGGAAAAAGCCAATCACATTGCGATGATTGTTATTGTCTTGACGATTAATACAAATTACCACATAGTTGTATTTGTATTGACCACGGCGTCAATTGAATTCAGGTGCTTGAATGTTTTCACCCATTTTCCACTGGGTTTTTTAATGACTTAATTGACCCGAAAATAAAGGTACCACTACATTTAATCGCATCGTATTAATATTCCAAAAGCGTTTATCTTTGATTCGAATCCAATCGAACGGCGCACCACGTATGTGTATGTGTATCGAAATTGATATTTGGAAGCAGTTGCTCTTGATTCGTTTGTGTAATCGTTATCTCTGGTTAATGGAAATTTTTATCTACATATATGTGTACCATGGTAACTCGACGAATTCCATCAATCGAAAGTAAAATTGCACTCCTTCAGGCTATTTCGGAGAATTCGTTATATTTGCAAGCGATTTTTTTTCGATGGAATTGTTTCAAGTGCGGCTTTTTTTTCTCTGTTTCTTTCTCTCTCCACTCGCTATCTTTCTCGCTCTTTCTCTCTCTTTTTCACGATTCAATCTAAAGTTAGGAATGAAGATACTTTTTTTCATCGAAAAGAAAACCAGAGTGATGGGTGCTGGTGTATTCTCCTGCGAGCATGATTACAAACCGAGCAAAACAAACACAAACGCAAACAGAACTATCTCAATGAAATAAAGAGCATGTGTGGTTAGTGTAGTTCGAGTAGACTTTTTTTTTATTTGATCCAAAGCATAAAATGCATGTCTGACCGGAGGTAAAATGTTTTTTCTCGTACATTTTTTCTCTCTCTTTATTTTGTTCATCTTTGAAACTTTAGCACCATACGAGATAATCATCAATGCGAACGGTTCGTAATGCAAGAGAGAGAGAGTCTTTTGTTCTTCGGTTCCTCCCATGCAGGAAGTATGTGTGTGTGTGCAGACCATAAATGGAGAAAAATGTAACACAAATAAACAGTGATATGAAATCTTCTAAACGAAATAGCACTTCAAACTTGTACGTTCCATCTGGTGAATGTTTGTCTTAGCACAAAACACCTTAGTGCGTTTTGTTAAACTGTCCGACCGTTTATTTGCACTTAAGGAAGAGTTCAGTTTCTCAAATAAATTTGCAACTTTCCTTTGTTGTGGTCAGCAAAAAGTAAATTTAATGCGATTTACTGCTGAATAAATCAAATCTTCAGAGGTTATAGGGTGTCTGCAATGGCAATCACACACACAATACAAATAACTTTGACTGTAAGTTTTGGCAAAGAAAGTAACGAAAATGAATGTGTTACATTAAAAACCGATTGAACTTTTCACAGTGAAGCGAGTAGAATGTGTGTGTGATCCAAGCCAAATGGTCGGTATAAATCATGTAAACACCGTTTCGACAATCGGATTCGGCTCTCGCCAATCCCATTGTGTGTATGTGTATGTGTAAGTGTACAACGAGAACTTTCTTTATAGCAAACGATTAAGCAAGTTCTAGCCATTTTAACGTGAGTCATTTCGAGATAAATTCAGCACAAGGTCAATATAATGCACTGAAATCCGTCAACCTTTCCGTTTCACTGATTTTAAAATCCGCAATCAGATAAAGATTCTCTCAAGACTAGCAAAATACTCATTTGAAATGGAAAAAAAGAAGAAGAAGACGTAGAAAACTAATAGTAGTCTGAAAATAGAGACTCTATAAATGGCAGTCGGGATCAAGAGAGGCTTATTTGCTTTTGGCAAACGTAATATTTGCGATTCGTATCTGTCCAAGTAAATATTTGCAAAACATAATGCTTGAGGTGGCATCGTGTCGAAGGCTGTTGAAATGGAACGAAATCAAGATAGAAAATAAATATATTACACAATTGTTGTTCTTGTTGTTGCTGACGACAGGCAAAATCTTACGAATTTGCTCACTCACATCTCTTTAGACAATGAGCAATCCAAGATATATATCGATGCCACAAACAAAACAATGTGTGACTTAACACGTCTAATGAACAATTACATAACACATATAAAGATATAAACGCAAAGACAAACGGGATACACGTGCGAATGTCTCAAAACACTCGTGTTTCAAGATGGGGACGATAGCTTTGGCGCAAATTACACGATAGCATACGTTCAGGCGCTTTTATTAAACACACGGGTGGAGTCATTTGATGAAATTGGATGGATTTTACACGCGTGTTTTAGAATGGGTTGAAGGATGCTTTTATCTCTTATATACTGAACTTGTTGAACAGACTTACAAGTACTCCACTACTCAGAAGTAAGCTTTGGGCAAATATATTTATGGTTTTCCAAGCCGAATTTTCCATTTCAAACCACAGCTCTGCGAAATTATTTGCAATTTATTAAAGAGTTTTTCTCAAAGTCATTTGCTGGGATTGTTTTCATTTTCTTCCGATAAAAAAATGGGTTTAAAAATAAGTGTTTGTGCCAAATTTGGGGGGACATCTTACCTTACCAATAGAAATAAAATTTCAAAATTACTGGAATTCATTTCCGTATGTCGTAGCAGCGCGGCTCTATGTTACGCAAAAACGAGGTGTCTGTGACTCTGTAGATGTGTGGAAAAGGCCTATCACGACGGTTTTGCTTGCGCCGACTGTATTTAGTGCACACACGGTCAAAGCGCCTATTTCAATGTTGTGAACATTTAAAATATTTTACTGCATTTATCCAATATCATTCAGTTAAACCACTGTGTATTAGAGTATACAATAGCAAACATTATTTCCGATTCTTATTCATTTCAACTCTTTATTGCGGAAAGTCTAGTGATTACATTCATCATGATAGACGAACCAATTGAATTGTGATCGTAAATGGCTTGTGTCTAGCTTGTCGACATCTAATATCGTGCGAGCTATTTTGGACATAATTACTGTATTCGATCCATTTTGAAACAGTTTAGAATAAGAAATATTTGAACAGAAATATTTGTGCATTTTTATTTTTCATCGAGAATGATTTGTTTTACATAAATCATCTTAATTAATTTTCATAACAATATAATTCGGTTTCCAGTTCCAGTGTTCATCATCAAATCACCACTGCACGTGGTATTTCGGTTGTCCTAAGATTTTTCTTACGTTCCATTGCCAAGAAAATACTTGGCAATTGTCAAACATGTGCACAATGCACATTCCCACCATGAATCACGAATCACGAATTCACAATATCGTTTCTATATTATGTCCCTATCAGAAAGGTTCTAGGAAACGTGTCCTTGATGTCAATTTAATAAATTGAACCAATTGATGGGTTTCTGTACAGAGTGCAATCGAATTTAATCAAGTCGTGAACTATTAGTTCACTCAGTGACCTTCAATCGAATATTGATTTGGACATTCTTATAAAAATATCAAGATTTCATTAGAAGTTTTTGAGGGGAAATCTTTCGTATTTCGAAAAAAAATTGAGTTGCATTGGTGCAAGCAAATAAAAGCAAACCTTATGCGGTAAGATCTTTGCTAGGTACAGTAAATCCATTAAGACAATAATTCTACTAGTGGGTGCTTTTGATTTCAAATTAGTATTTAGTGGTTTTCCATACTTTTTTTTTAAATTCTAACAGCCAGTCTCTACTGAATAGTCCGGTTTATAAATCTAATGCAGTTTTAAACCAGTATATAAATTTCACAGTGAAATTTACCCAAAGCCAGTGCAAATAAATTAAATTAGATTCTAGTAATTGTTGTTCATTAGTAATTGAGTGAGCGAAAGTTGGCCCTATGTTTTGACAAAGCCAACAAAAAGTGTATAAATAATACTGTGTCAGTGTAGCTACTTGAGTTGATAGTAATAATCATTATTGTAATAATATAATTTCGAAAGAAGCTTCATCAATTGGTGAATAACATACAAGATATCACGCCAGAGGTTTGCAGTGATGTGATAAACTTTCCAGGTTCGGTATCAAGACAATTTTAGCGATGGCCCAAACTTCGGAAAAACCAATAGTACGAGCACGATGTTTTGAAAAGCTGAAATTCCAAATTTTTATTATACATTCGAAAAAGCCGTTCCTGATTGATTTTCGATTGGCTCACCTCTCCAAACAGTTCCAATGTACACGGAAATAGTTTCAATCCAGTGAAATGAGCTGGTTGCTGCGAACGGGCGATGATCAAAATCATGTACTTTCGCAGCTCAACGGGATACTCAAACCAGTTACAGTTGTAAGCAGTGAAGCCAACGACTGACAGGCGATTGGTTACAGACGTTGCAAAGTAAGCGACAATCGTTGACAAAAACAAAGAAGCGCACAAGCAAATTATGTTTGTGGCAAACATAACGATGTCGAATTCAGACTAAATAATTGGAAAAGAACCACGTGATAATTATTCGTATGTGAATTATTTTTCACTTGTTCTCAATAGAATAAGAAGCTATTCGAAAAGTGTAAAACATAGCAAATTTGAGAAAACTTACGTGTTCCATGTTGTAAAGGGCTAAAGCTGTGAAAATAACATTTGGAGGAAATAGTGAGAATATTGCACCGCCATTTACTTCAGCCGCCAGCTCGAAGATTCTATAAAAATATTTAGAGAATTTTGCATTGAAAATGGTAGAACCCGGTAGCACGAGTGCATTTAGTACTATGCGCTGATCATTTTTCATTGACTTCGAATTTCGTGCAAACAAATTTTTGTTTTGTTACATTGAGTCTTAACGTGAATGGATGCGTTTAATATTGTATGATCTGACGTTACTGTGCTTGATGAAACGATATTAGCGATTGTTGGAAAATGGTGTATGAAAATTATATTTGTTAAGTATGTAACTTACTCATGTGCTTTGATGTGGATGCGTATTGCTTTGCATAAGTTTTCCTTGATCTTCTTCTCTCTTTTCATGTATTTGAACAGATTCTTCTCGTCCTTATTCAAATGCACGTCTTCTTCAACAGATCCGACAATGACATCAAAGTGATCGCAGATAGCACGGGTGTAAAAGCAGCAACTGACGAAGTACGATACAATCGGTGGAATCGCAAGAAAATATGCAATCGAAATGTTGATGTTGATAAAAAGCAATACACACCATCCCCAAATACTTTCCGTATCAAACGGAACGCTGATGAAGAACGGTAAAACCCAAGCGGATGTATCATAATTTCCAGTAGCAATGTCATAGATGGCTTTTATAATTGGGAATAGATATACTCCATTTGAGAAGAAGGTATAAGACAACGTTTTTGTGAATTGTCGACATTTTTGCTCTGTACTCCAGTAAATGTTGTGGACTTCAGGTTCCTCTTCAACTAATTGGGAGAGAAATAGTGTTGAAATTAAGTTGAAAAAAAATTCGGATCGTACTGGTAATTTATTTAATGGTTTTTCATTAACCTTCGTCGACCATTTCTTGTAATTTCAAATGCAACATTTTAATTGTCTTCAATTTAAGTCCGATACTGATGAACATTCCAGAGCATACTGCGGTTCCAAAATTAATCAAACAAGGCTGCGATACAAGATTAAAATTTGGCCAATGATTGTAAACAAACGCGGCACTTCCAACAAAGCCTAAAACTCCTTCCGCAAATAAAATGTAGTACGTGGCCGGGCAATTGAAAAACTCATTTGTCGGCTCAGTCAAACGGTATGAATAGAGACCAATTGGAGCCATAACGGCTTGGTTGTACTTTAATACTTCAATTTTTGTCATTATAGCTTATTTCCTTTGAACTTTACTCTATTTTATAAGTTAATTTGGACTTTTACAGACTGATTGTAGTTGGTATACTATTGTTTTTTCTTAGTCTATCACTTTCGATTCCCAAATGCAACTGAAGACACTAAATCATGGTTACAGCCTTTTATACTTTATTTTTTAATCGAAATGAAATGATTGAAGCCATTATCGATGAATTGTAAAAAAGATGGATCTAATTTTGGCTCTATTTAGGTCAATATCGGTAGTCGAAATGTTCCACACATTTGATGATGACATTAAAATGCATTTTAATTCAAATTTGTTACAGAACACGTCGTACTTTACAGTCATGATCATTAAAAACCACTAAACTTGAGTCCTCAAATCTCATCAAATCATAGGATATCACATTTAAAATAACATCATATTCCCATTAGAATCGTTTTTGATTGCGTTTGCCTATTACTATATCCACGTGTAGTTATTGTGTATCCTTGCAATCACATACGTTTTGCTTTGAAAGAGCATTTTATACGCGAAAAAATAGTGATTAGGTTATAACTAGATGGTCACAAACGACTACGAAATTCACAGATCGATTTATTTTAACAAAGGATACAATATCGAATGAACTAGAAGTAGTCAGTTTCCGTAACTTTCCTTCTTTCTTCAGTTCGATTGCGTCTATTTTGAGCTAGTAGAACTAGCCCATAAACTCAATGTCTTCATCAAAAGAGCATTAAGGGCATGAAATTTGATTGAAGACGTCATTTATGCAAGTTAAATGAGAAACTAATCGCTACTGCTGACATTCAAAGGAATATTTTGAACTTGATGACAAATCATCAAATCAAAAATCCAATCCGAGCTTACCTTGCATTGAGAGGTATATTCTACAACCATATGCGATTTCCAGCCTTGCTTTAATCGACTATTGTGAAAACAACAAAACTGATGAAGATTGAATAATCAATCCTGGCCCAATGTATTCTGATTACTCATATATAAAAATCGTGAATACACCATAAAGCCAATAATGTTTCATTCAAAAGTCAAATTCCGACCGAATTGAAGAAAATGCTATTTATCACAACTAAGGATGATCACTTGGAATTGAAACCCCATGCAAATTAAAAGAGCTGATGTTTTTCACTTATGTTTTGCTGTATGTCCATTTTATTATAGCATTTCAATAACATTGGAAAATAATTAATTCAAAATCGTAATTCAAGCTCAAAACCATATAAAATAAACAACGATTAGGTACTAACTTCAACATAATCTATTTTATCATAAAATCAATTGTTTACTGACTGATAGATTAGAAGATAAATTGTTGAGGTTTTTGTTGAGAAAAAAAACTTACCTTCAACAGATCTCAGTATCGAGAGAAATTTTTTTTGATCCGAGCTGTTTCAACAACAAAACATCTCCAATGAACCAACGTCGAAAAACGCGATATTAGTGTTGAATCAATACATCTAATATAAATGCTTCTAGAAGTGCTGGGCAAATGTATTGTTATGAAGTTCATTCATGTAGTTTATGGTACTTCAGCAATGTTATTGTAAATTGATAATAAGAATAAATTAGCTGATGCTTGGCTATTTGAGATAAAGAAGACTACGATCTACGAAAAGATCTTCATTTTGATCTTGATGATTTTATTTTATATTAATTGTTATGGCGTGTTTGATGAGCTATCAAGACTTGCATAGTACTCAAATTTCGAATCATATGTTTGATCATAGGTAGAATGAAATCATACAATATAAACTGTGGTGTTAGTCTCTCCTGATTTCATTTCGTACCTAAATGAAATTGAATTTTTTTTACAAGTTTCTCAAAAAATCGTTTCTCAATAAAAACCTGTGAAAAAAAAATTATTTCTAAAAAAATATTTCGAACGCTCACCTTTCTTACTTACATTTCCATATAAATTCATAAAAGTCAAGAGAAATTTAACTTAGAGAAAAGTAGTAGTAGTAGTTTTACTTTGCGTAAAAAAGGTGAAATATTTTTACATATATAATTAAAAGTTCAATAAAGCTTCACCTAATTTCTTCCAATAGCTATAAGCTTAAACTTTTTACTCTTGAATGAGGGAATTTCTTACCATTACATTTTTTATGAATTCAAAATGAGAAACAAAACTGGTCTATGTTTTAAACAGTATTTTACTATAAATAAATGCTGACGTCTCGTATTGTTCATAAATTTTAAATTACGCTGTGAATATGCATTTAATGCATACAATTTTGAGTACATTCCTCAATTGCAACAAAAACGAAGTGAATAATTTGTGTACAGGATTAAAAAACAGTAGTATAGAGAGCAAATTAGCTTCTATTACAGGAATACATATGCTGGATGTATTTTCAGTATATAATGCAGCACACACATGACTTTTATTAAACTTCTTCATCCAATCTAATCTGCTGCATGCACTGGAATGCACTCAAACGACATTGCCTTACGTTAACTTATCATTTCCTCAGCGTCGATTTGAAAACAAAGGTCAGCAGATCAAGTTCATAAACATTAGTCATTATGCTACTGAGTTTGGAATTCTCTTTGTATTCGAAAAGAGACTTATCGACATACAAACCGTATGGAGTAAGTGAACTGTTTGTGATAAAAAAAAATGTATTCGTAGCTGATAACGAATCATAGTTTAAACTTTGGAATTCTGAGCATGAGTTTATCGTAAATATGGTGCCGCTGCGTTGAATCGTTGCGAAAGTGATGAGATCTACTGTGAACGCGTCATAATGTTGTACAATGTAAACTGAAATGCCAATGCAGAAACCCGTACATGTGCACGTGAACGTGTGTGCGTGTTTGACGTTTTATACATGGGCATTGTGGATGTATTGTTGTATCCAATTTGAATACATGCTTGTGCTCTTTGAATCGTTTATCTGTGTTCGGTCTCTTCCTCACAAACACCACGATAGCATTGCTGTCAGTGCAATAAATCCGCTGTGTATTAGTACACATTATATCATTTTAGTGACATCAGTGTGGATGTGTAATGTAAATTGTATCGTCAGTGTGAAAGAGAGTCGCCCGAAGAGGTGTGCAGAAGGCAAAGACAAGACAGAAAAAATATCAAAGGCACAGTAGGAAAAAAAGAGTAACAACAACGACAACGACTACGACGACGACAGCACAAATTGAATTGTTGTGTGTCATTTTTGTGAAGGCGAAAAAAACTGAAAGAAAACCCATTTCTCAATGTGAAATTGTTCGAAACCAGCGCATCATTTAAATTCGTCATAAATTGTGGCAACTAAAATCCAATTTCATTTGATTATCATTTTTGTGGATAATTTCTCGCTTATACAATTTGTAGTTTTGTGTGTTTCACGTTCATATCCAGTCGATTTCAATAGAAACGCAAAAAAAAACAATACATATTCGATACAAGTGTCTAAGTGGAAGTAGTGTGTACTGGAGAAAACGACGATTTGTTGTATGTACGACGTAGTGTATTTAAATTCATATTTTATTGTATGTGTATTCTTTTTTGCCTTGGCTGGTTCGATTGAATCTGAAAGTGATAATCATTGTGAATACTTCCATTGCTGTGTCGCGTATTTTGTTTCGCTCTTTGCTGTTTGAAATACACGAGACGAGAATTGTTGTAAATAAATAAATTAGCAGCACGGCAGTTAGCAGTATGATGATGATGATGGTGGTGACGAGATTGTATGTTAATGTTATACTGCAATTGCATCAAAGTCAACAATAAGCAATAGCCCGTGTGTTCAACGATGATTTGTGTTACGTATAATTTTGTGCATCGATCTATTGGATACGCATTTAACTGAAGCAACATAAATCGATCGAAGTCGTTTTGTACAAGGAAAATAATAATAAACTCAAGTGAAATTACGTGTGTGTCTATGCGGTAAATGAAAATATCGAACGACGACGACGACGAAGAGAGTAAAGACAAAATCGAATAAAAGGCAACCGAGTGAGCGAAAGACCAAATAAAAAGTGAATGCACGAAAAAGATGAAACAATAAAAAAAAGGAAAAAAAGATATAAACGAACGAACAAACGCAGAAAAAACAACAACAATTATTACGCGTACAGCCGATGATCTCATACAACATCTGTAATGGTGACTAAGCTCCAACACATCGCAAATACGATTCAAGCGAAGAGAAACCAAACACCAACAACCACTACGACAATTCATACATGTTCGCATGCATTCAGAAAAAGCAATAACACTTCACAAAACATTTTTGAATTGAAATTCATCGAATTTTTCTCTTTCTTTCTCTCTCGCTCTGTGTAAACACACGTATACACTCCGTTTTCGTATTTATATTGTTATCAATCAACACACTGTTTGGTGCACTCGCAGTTTATAAATTCAATTAAAACGCAGCACAAACGCAAGAGGAAAAAAACGCCAAATATTTATTGAATCACAAGCGAAAAAAAAATAATAAAAACAACAGCAGCAGCAGCAACAGGCCGAGTAGAAAAACCGAGCCAAGCAATCATCTCACATCGAAATTCATACGCATATTAATAAGACGAGGGAGAGTGAGAGACAAAGTGACGAGTGAAAAAAAACAACATTATTAAAACGGACGGCAGTAGCGAAAGTAGCTGAAACGCGCTTTTGGATCAAGAAGATGATAATCGCTTCTGTCAAATGCACCGATTAAACTGGCTATAAAACTATAAATGATATGGCATAGGTATTATATGGAGAGATATAAAAAAGCGAAAATGATATGTAAATAAGTAGAAAATTGGCTAGGAATTTGCGTTTCTCGATCATCGAATGGACTCGAAATGGGCACAAAAACTCTTGCAAACCCCACTGAATCCAATACACTGAACCTCGATCATTCATTTTATTTCATTTTTCCATTCCGTCGTAATCAATACGCCAACAGATCGAGTGCTTGAAATTTAATGAAAAATCCAACAACGATATCAATTTTCAAGCTCGCCTTCATCACGTTCACGCACACCGACACATACAGAGACGGGGACAGTTAAGTGTAATGGAATATTGTATTTTGACAACGTGTGTAAATAGAATCAACTCGTTGGCTGGTTTTAGACACACACGGTGTGTGGTGTATTGGTTGTGTTTCTGTTGTCGTTTTATCAGTTCATAAATCAAAAATTGGCATTTATGAGTCGTTGTAATCGTCCATTTATTTGCTCTTCGCCGAAACGGAATTTCATTCGGAATGACACAATGGGCACGTTCTCAAAGTCATACGACACACAAAGTCAAATGCAATTTTCTAATGAACATTTCGTGTGACATGACAATGTCACACACAAAAAAAAACTACAAATCTAAGCGACATTCGGAGAGAGCCGAAGCTCTCTCTCTCTCTCTCTCCGACTCACTCTCATTGCTAATGTGGGCAAAAGTTCAGATCAAGGTTACAAAGAACGGAAACGTGAACACGAAAATAAAAATCGATAACATGACGGAGCGTGAGGCTTCAAGTTCTCTCAGCGATTTCAAGATAAACGTTGCTTTCATTGCATGGGTTCATTCGTTCGAGACTCTTGAATGAAGAGAGAAAAAAAAAGAGTCGCCCTCTTTTGTTTTCTTTTTCGGTGGATGGTTTAAACCCCAAAAATACATTGACAAATCCTTTAATCATCCAATCCACGGCATAGATATTAAAAGCTTTTCGTTTCTATTTGTAATTTCCCTTAGATGCCGTCGCAAGTACTTAGATAGTCGGAAACGAAATCGGAAGCAATTTTCGTTGGAATCGATTTTTCTTCCTTTCCTCTCTGTCGAAGCGTGTTGAATCGAATAAATTTCCTGGTGCCGAAAGAAATTTAATACCGACAAAAAGAAATAAACAATAAAAAACCAAAAAAATTACACCGAATTTCGCTCGCGTCACAACATCATAAATAGATAAGAAATAAAGTGAAACAAAAACGATAAATTTGACGTATCATATATAGTGAAGAAGAAAAAAACAGTAGACCGTCAAAATGAAGAAGCAATTCCATAAAATCAAAATCGCAGCTGAAAATTTTTCAAGGTAAGCAAATTAAACGAACACGCAACAACAAAATCACGCATTCCACGACGCATTTTTCGGTGCGTTCTTTTTTTTTTCGTTTGTTTGGTTGTTGTTGTTTGATGTACGGGTTACTTGGCTGTGCTGGGCTATAACTGTTCGTCATAGTTTCATTTGGCTGTTTGTAGTAATATTCCCAAATGATGTTTACACATCATAGAAATGTGTAACTATGACTATAGTAGTGGAACATATGTAGAAAAAAAACTAGTAAAAATAAATGAAACACAAACAGCAGAACTTGAAATCATATTGAGCACGATGAATAGAAGCGCACACGAACGGGAAAACAAATGCTTGTTGTGTATATAAATTTCGGAACGAACGGCACGGTTCGCGTCGTTCTTTGTAGAGAGTGTGAGTCAGTCAGTCATTTTATGCTACAATAAAACAAAAAAAAAATTCGTTCGAAGGTTACGCAGTGTTGATGTTATTGTTTAATACGAGAGAAAAAAAAATCGTTTTTTTTCTTTCTCTTCGGTCATTTGGTGGCTTTCATCTGTTTTCCATATGCTGTACAATGTACGCTGTACATATTATTGGGCAATTTGTGATCATACCAAGTAATTAATGTATGCAGGCAGGCAGGTAGAGCGGTTGTAATTATGTTTGCTCTTATTTTTGGGCTGCTCTCATTTGTTACGCTTTTCTAACGCAACGAACGATGTGTTATTTTGTATACGTTTATTTTTTTTCTGGTTCCACCAGAGGAACAAAGGCCTCAATCGCTTAAATTAATCTCATATATTCATCACCTCATACAGTTCATTTAATACATGTACACACGAAGAGACTGGTTGTTGTTGATTTTTTTGCGTGGCAAGTACAACAATACGGCACTGTGACACGAATATATCGCACTCCGATGAGATTCATTAGCGTGCGCGCTCCAATCCAAACGAAATAAAATTGAGAATCGCGCAAAAAAAATCATATGAACTATATAAACAAAAGAACAATATCAAATATAAAAGCAAAGATAACTGTCTCGCAAATCGGACACGATTCGTTGGTGTGCTCTGAGCACACACTCACTCACACGATGCCGAATAGAACAAAACGAATAATTATATCAAACGATGAAAAAGAGGAAAGAAAGAAAAAACAAAAGTGAGCAACGAATCAGAAAATCTCGCTGATTAAGCGCAAGTCCAAGCGATTATTTCTTCGCATCGTGATCAATGCTTAAAATTCGTCGACAAAGTGCCTTTTGAACGGTACGAACGAACGACCATTTACTCCCCGTATATTGTGTCAAATTGAACCTCAGCCACATAAAAATGAATTGCTTATTGCCGATCCCATTGTTTGCGGCACTGTTCATATGCTGCCATGCGAAAATATATGTGCGGTGTGTGTGCGCAGTGCGCAATCAGAACGGGCGAATAAACCGAAAACCTGAAGCGTTTGAGTGTGAGAATAATACGGTATGAGCGAAAAAAAAAACTCCAGCAACCAATTCGTAGGCGTTTGTATTGATGCTTTTGTTGGTCCGTATCAGCAACGTGTGTTTATATTTTCTATTTTGCGTTTCGCCAGAGAATGCACACCAAAACACAATGTACACGGGAACAACAGAGAAAAAAGTGATGATTTGCTCTGGTTCTAACGTGATAAACATAAAGAACCATACACAATTTCATCATCATCATCAACGATAGCGTGTTTGCTATTTATTTATTCTGTTCGTTTTTTGTTCCTCTTCTCGGCTTTACTCTGTTTGGGTTCGTGTGAGAGCAATAAAATTCATTCGATTTACTTGCCACTCTGTATTGTGTGCTGTGAGATGATTGAATCAAAGGCACTTTTTTTCTCTACTTTTCTCTCTCTCTCTCTCTCTCCACATATTACACGCCACACTCAACTGAATTTGGCTTTTGTGTGATTTTCCAACTGCACAAAATAATTTCGCCGATTACATTATATTTTACGTACAGCATTATACAATAGCCCACACAACGCATTTATGCACACTCTCATTCACGAGTCAGTCGTTCGTGGATTTTGTACCACATTCTCTGCATCGTACATACACACACACACACACGGTATGTGTGGCTGCTCTGCCTAATCATCATCATCTCTGCTCCACCATGAGATGTAGAGAGTAAGCTTGATTCATGAATGAGTGCATCCACGGCATATGCGTGTGGTGCATGTGTATGCGTGTGACTCTGAGCGGTGATTTCCGCGAAAAAATTTCAGCTTGTTGTTGTTCTCCAAGCTCAATTGCCTGCCTGCCTCTGCCTGCTTGCTTGCCGGATAAGTGAAAAAACAAACGGTATAACATAATGTTAATCCGCCCTTTTTATTAAGAATGCGTTATATTTAGCATATTAAACACGATACATCAGCATCATTGCTTGAATAATCATTGATTCGCTCAACGCTTGTTTGTTATGATTGAGCGTTAAATGGTCGACGGAACCAGAGGCATGCCGGCTAGAAAAAATTGCGACGATGTTATACTTGCCGTTATAACTTTGTTTCAGCAAGTCGCAACCATTTGCACAGTAGTCGTTTAATAGCCGTTGATTATTTAGGAAAAACACACACACATAATTTAAATTGGAAATTAATAAGAGTTATCGTCAATGTTTTTGAAAATTTGTAAAAGTACCGAGACTTATTCGTATCGATTGTTTTATCAAATCAATTGTAGGCCAACAAAAGCCGATAAGAACAGTGAAGAATTGCTTGCAGCCGATCGACATGTCGAAAAATACAAAGAGGTGCTGGAGAAAATTTGCCGTAAATTCGTACAAAATCCAACCAGTAACAATACGAATGCCGTGGATCAAGATGCACGCGACAAACGATGCAAAAAAGTACACGAGTACAAGCTTGCCCAGTCGATGGAAGAGTCTTTGAAAGATTTACCAGACGGTTTGCTACATGATGTACTAGAAAATTGCGGTAAGTTTTCTCTTTGAAAAGCATTTTCTTTCCATTTTCTTTCCCGCATTGGTTTCATGTACGTACAATTGGTTTTTGTCTCCTCATCTCTCTTTATTTATATTTTGAAATGATCCGTGAACTAAACAGCAAAATTGGAAAAGAATATTGCTATGGAAATTGTAAACAATGAAGTGAATGTGGAGAATGAGGTTACCAAAAAGTTGGCTATTATCTTGGAAAATCACATCGGACGAATTCAGAAGCAAAAACGCATAGTGACAAAAATTATGCAAGACAACGAGTCGGCCAAACACAAATATCAGGTAATAAACAGAAAAAAAAAACTCTTTGAAACGAATCCAACTTTGAGTAATGCTCTCTGTGTAGCTGTTAACCGTTTCTCTATCAAATCACACCCAATTTGAGCCAATAGTCACCGTTACAATTGGAAACAGTGTTACAGTGTTCTTTTTTTCTCAACCGAAAAAGTCCAAACAATCGATTCGATTTGAGCCAAACAATAAACTGATATAAACAATACCAGTCTCACTGTACTCAACATTTCGATTGTGAACGTGCTTTTTCATTCCAACATTTTGGTTAACTGTGATTTGATGTTTCTTTTTCTTCGCGCAATTTATTCGGTTGTTGTTGTGTTTTTGTTTTCATTTAGGCGGCGGTCCGTGTCAACGACAACACCGGCAAGATAAATCAACTGCGCGAAGAGCAAGAGGAATGCGAAGCCAAATTGGAAAAAGAACGTGATATTTGGGCAGCTGAAATGTTTGAATTAATCTCCGAAGAGGATGTCATGGCAAACCATGTGATTAATTACATCAAATATCAGCAGCTGTATTATAAATCAGCGCTTGAAGAAATTGAAGACGTTATGAATTGCATTAATGGTCTCATCAGTAAGTTGATTTTTTTTTGTTCTCGAAAATGGACATGATTCATTCGGAATGGAAAATAAATTTGAAAAAAAAAATGTTTCTAAATGAAATATTGTTTCATTTTTTCATCTACTTTGCAGAGGGAAATAATCGAAAAGTATTCAAAGTACCGCTTGAAGAACATCTGAACACAACCGAACGAACAATATCGTATGTGATTGAATTGTGTGTTTGTTGCTTACTGGAAAAGGGTTTATTCGAAGAAGGTTTACTACGTGTTGGCTGTGGTATGTGTTTACTTATCGCCAGTTTCATTTTCTTTCTCCATATCGGAGTTGTTGTTTTTCAATCATAAAAAAAAATTATTAAAACACGAATAAAATGATTAAATTCCATAACTTTTTTTTATGATTTGCAGCTGGTTCAAAACTTCGTCGCTTTCGTTCGGCGATGGATGCGAATTTGGTAACGACACCATATCCAAACGAATATCAAGATGTTCATGTGATTGCCTGTGCATTGAAATCGTATTTACGTGACCTGCCCGAGCCATTGCTCACCTTTAATCTATATGATCAATTTATAGCCGCTTCACAACGTCCAACCGAAGAACAACGTAAAACGGCAATTCTCAACACAATCAATCTATTGCCAAAGCCAAACTATCTAAACTTGCGATATTTAACAAAATTTCTAGGTAAAAAAAAACACTTTTGTTTGCAACTCCTAATCGGATTATCGAAAGATGAGGAAAAAAATAAACACATTTCTTTCAATTCTATCTCTTTTCGTCCATAGAATTACTGTCCCAAAAGAATAAAACGAATAAAATGACGCCACAAAATATAGCGATTGTGATGTCACCGAATTTACTGTGGTCACCCGAAACTGGTGATGGTGACTATGTGTCAAAAGTGAATAGTACCGCCTCAGTGAATACGATTGTCGAAGCGCTGGTTTCCGATTGGACGTACTTTTTCGGTGATGACTTTGCGATTAGTGATTTTTATGTGACAATGAGCCGTGATGATTTGTTTCCACACAACGGTGGTTTTCCGGTCGATCGTGATTTTAGCACTGACAACATAATGACAAAGTCATTGAATATAGTTTCGGCCGCAAACAATCAGAACCATCATCACCATCCAAATCAATCGGTCGGCAATTCAAGCATCAATTCATATCAAACGCATTCCAGAGGCAGTAGTCACGATACTAGTTTGATATTAATCGAAAATGAAATTACCAGCGGCAGTACGGATTCGTTGGCAAAACGAAGCCAATCGAATAGTTCGTTGTCAGATTCAAGTCCTCCGCCGCAAAGCAGTCCAAAGCTTCCGGTGCGTAAAAAGAAAGTGGCACCAACACCACCCGATAATCGTACGCAACGTGCGGCCGAGCATTACTCCAATACTAATAGTGGGTCACAACAATCGTCTTCGGAGTCTATGCAAGCCATGAAGGAACGATTCTTGAATTCGTGTTCAACGCCTGCCGATGATTCCAAATTCAGTTCAAATCGCTTCATACGCAACGAAACCAAAGCACAACAAACAAACACCGTTTTCAAACCACCATCGACACCCGCATCGATGAAACAATGTTCAAGTAGCACGGAAAATTTATCGGCCACAAAACCAGACAAACCACCAAGGCCCGCACTGCCTGCTATCGATAGCCAAACACTCCAGAGGAATGCGTTCAAATCGAAAGGAAGTGAGAGACACAGTCGGCCAATTGCACTGCCAAGAAATATTTTGAATGTTGCACGCAGCACCGAGAATCTATCAACAGTTTCGCCGGTGAAAACACCAACCGGCCTCAATTTGAACGATGACAGTGAAATTGTGCACTTACGCGATCGAAGCAATGAAAACAATCGCAATGATAAGCCGGCCATTCCAGAGCGGCCTACATCGTTGATGAAATCAAATCTTCGGGCTGTTTTTGATAAATTCGATTCGCATCAAACCATTTTGCCCGACAGTCCAGGCATTAAAAAAACGCAAAGTTTTCGCATGAGTTCGACGACACCCGTCGCAAATGCAGTTGGCAGTATTACCGGTCGCAGTTTGACCACTCTAGAACGAACACATATCTATAATGTTGATAAGAAGCAAGTGGAAATCATTGATGTTGATCAACAAAGCAATGGCAATGGCAGTGGAACAAACAGTGAGAGCTCATCGAATGGAAAAAATTCGTCGTCAAGCGATAAGGAAAATGATAAGGAGAAAGATGGCGATCAATCGGAAAAATCCAATGAATCAAACGGAGAGACCGAATCCAATAACGGCACATCCGATGGAACTCATTTATTATCCACGTCCACTGGCAACACAATGTCCAGTAGCACAACAAATACAGGCAATAATGAATTTGCCGTACCACAATCACCGCGTTGCTTCGAGCCAAAACTTATAAAACGACCTCAAATCCCAGCTCCGCCTCCACCAAACGTGACAATCGACCAACCAAACCAGGCCAGCGGCGAACAAATTCAACATCGCAAATCCGATACACTAACCGCTGATTTCACTAAATTATAAGACGAACAAGAAATTCTGTGAAAAAGAGAGAGTGCAGCTCGGATGTTTATTAGTAGAACAGAAAATGAATTTAAAACACCAATTGAAATTTTAAAAACAAAAACAGAAGAAGCTTTCCAGCATTTAGTCACCACTGAATTGTGACTTAATGTGAATTGTTCTAAATTTAAATTGCTTTAGCTTTAGCATTAGTATGTATTTTGTACGCAGAATGCAATATTCAAACAAAAGTTATTATGAGCAAATGAACACTATTATCATTGAGTGTGTGAGCATGTTAAGTGCATCGTTGAAATAATCAGATATTTGTTATAAGGAAATTTAGCTATTCACTAATTGGATTCATATGCCCTCCCTATATATTCGTTTTTTTTTCTCTTTTCTTTCGTTCATAAGACGAAATTATTTTCTCCTTTTTTCGGCTTGTATGTTGTTTTTAGAGATATTATCGACCCGTGATATATAAACACTGTATTCATTTTATAATTTGGAATATCTAATATTCATTTTTTTGTTTGTTGATCTATGTTACACCGAAGAGCAAAAAAACCAAACACAACCAATTCCACGCGTGGAAAATGTGTCAATGTTCTATAACTCTATTACAAGTTATAAGTTATCCACAATTAAAATCGATTAATATTGCTTTTTGTAGCGTAATTGAACAACAATAATAAAAGAAACACACAAATCGATTTCTTTTTTTATTCTTTCGTTTTGATTTTACCAAATTTCCAAATTTTATCATGAAAAGAAAAAACAAAAAATTGTTCTTTAGATTAGAAAAAAAAAATCTACAAAAAAAGTAAAACCTTAGACAAAATTGTTTGCAACATATTGTTTAAAACTAATGTTTAGCTCAATATATCATTCACTCTATATCAAATCATGAAGAATTTATATTCTATCACTGCTGTTATCTTTCTGCAATGAAACCATTATACTTTAATTTTTCTATGTTGCGGATAATAAATATTGATGATTCAGAAAAATTCGGAGATTTTCATTTACTTTTCTTTTTCTTTAAACATTTTTCATTTTTAACCTCATTTTCAATATTAAATTTGTTATAGATGAATATTGAAGATGATCTTTTCGTTTATAAAGCGTTTCAATATATTAAAAATATGGTCGATGAACATAACTGTAGCTTTGAATGGTGTTGTACTAGACGTGTCATTTGACAAATCATGCAGCGGTAGCTAGTACGGCATCGGTGTCAAAAGATTCATGTCGAATTGGGTGGCGCTGTCGTCGTACCATTATCATAAGTCAAAAACTCACAATTTTTCTCATTTCATCGGTCAGAACATTTCAATCCAAGAAGACGAGAAAAAATGGGTTTCGGTGATTATCCAGCTGAATACAATCCGGCAAAGCATGGACCATACGATCCAGCTCGTTTCTACGGAAAACGTAAGTATTAAAACGTCGAGAAATTCCGAAGATTTCGTGTAAATTTTCGCAAAAAATTATCATTGAATCCTTGTCACCGTAAAATTACATAACCAATTGATGATCAGTGACCGACGACTTCCCTTTTTGTTAAAATTTTCCTTCGAATTTTGCATTAGTTAACAACAAATTTTGTTTTTTTTTTCTTTTAGCCGACACTCCATTCAGCCAATTAAAATTGAGCGAACTTGGAAGCTGGTTCGGTCGCCGTAATAAGACACCACAAGCCTTGGCTGGTGCATGCAGTCGTTTGTTCTGGCGTTGGCAACACAAATATTGCCAAACAAAACGTGTTGGTGTCGCACCATTTTTCCAATTTGTTGCAGCCAATATGTTCATTTTCTACGTTTTCAACTATAACCGTCTCAGTAAGTGGAAATTCTTTCTTATTTCCGATTCAATGTCGATTCCAATTCCGACAATGTCACTAATGTTATTGTTGTTGTTGTCATTTATTTGCAGAGCACCACGCAAACTACAAGTACCACTAAACAAATCGTGCGCTCATCAGCGTTCGTAGTATTTCCAATAATGATAAATTGAATTGCAACAACACATTTATTCAACGGATCCACGGATTTCAAAAAAAGTTTACTTCAGCAGCCTGTTCAATATCTTTCGGCATATAAGTTTAGTAATAGCTCATCCAAAATTCAACTTATGATGAGATTCAAAGTTGTCAACCAAATCTATGGAAATTTAAATAAAAAACAATTATCAAGTTCAACTTAAAAAACAAAAAAATATTTGCGAAACCAAGTGTGTTTTTTTTTTCTTAGCTAATGAGTTTGTGTTGAACTTTCGTTGCAGTTTTCAAAGTCATGCATTTTCAAGAGGGCGTAATTAAATGGAAAGTCATTGGGTTTTTTTTCTCGTTTTATTCTGTGGCAAATAGAAATGCTTTATTACATCTATAATTGTTTGGGTGATTTACAATTTAGATTTGCACTACAACGTGTTATGCGTTCAAATAACATAGTTAATTTTAAATTCATGCATTTTTTTTGTCGTTCAATTATTTAGAAAAAAGAAACATTGCTCTAAAATGAATTTGCAAACATCGAAATCCAGCGCAAAAAACGTTCAATTTCAAATAATTTGGCCTAAATGTGTATATATAATTTTCCTGTTCTTTCTTAAAATGTTCAAATCAAGGGCAAAAACAAATACATTTTTTGTTCTTCTTCTTTTAAGTGGATTTAAAACTTGAACTACTGAATTATACATAATGAACTGAATTGCAATCGAACCACTTGTCGTATTTAGATCGGCCAAAAAAGCCAGCAATATTTATATATCTTGTGCCATAACTATTGAATTTATTTGCAAGTGTAAATTCTTTATCTTTTTTCTAGAGAAAAGAAAAACGTGGTGTGACCGAAATTCCAAAAAAAGAAGAAATCTACTTAGCTTAATCATTTCTCGAAAAATGTGTACTTGAAATTTACTAAGATAAACTTTTGCATTGATTGTTGCTGTCCAGTGTGCACAAGATTCTTCTTCGAATCGAATTGATGACAAAAATCGTTAGCTGATTGCCAGTGATGTAACCGAAGAAGATCAAATCTCGATTCAATTGGCTTGTGCCATCGATTTCAATCCAATCAAGGCAGCAACTTATTTACGCTTATCAACTAGCTTAATATCACGAACGTGCAGATTATGTTTGGATTTTGCAGCAAACTTGATGACGGCCTGCGTTGGTACTTGAGGTACATGGCGTAAATCTAAGTATGTGAGCGCTTCACATTTGGCCAAATATTCAAGACACAATTCGGTTACCAATTTGCAGCTACTGAGATCTAATTCAACCAGTGTGTTGATAGCACTTGGTGAGCATCCGATTTGTGCAACGCCCGCATCGGTAACCCGTTGACATGACGAAATATTGAGATGAACCAGCGATGGGACACCCTGGGTGATATACCGCAACGCCACATCCGATATATCCGTGCCGGCCAATTTTAGCACTTTTAAATTGCGCAAACGTGATTTGGAATCGGTGAGACCGGGACGTGAATCCTTTGGTGGCGACAGAATATCGCGTATGGCACTATCGTTGAGACTGCGTACAAAACTCAAATCCAGCATATGCAACGGTGGACACAGGCATGTGTGCAAACCGAGCACCGCTCCGATTTGTGTACCTTGAATACTTAGACTTTTAAGCGCTGGCAAACGTGCCATGAGCCAACTCAATTGTCGCTTTGCCAAATTGGTCCAATCAAGGAGTAAATGCTCTGGCTGACGCCGTACAATTGCCATCAGAAGACTGGCCGACAGTTTGTGGTGCGAACAATTCATTTTTGTCCAAAGTTTCGGATCGACCGAAACATTTGACCATGTTTTGCAGACGAGCGTACATGTGTTAAGCGTTTCTTGCGGTAAGTAACGGAATATTGCTAACAAAGCGGTCGGATCAAGGGCATAATGAGTGCTGCCTGATGGAGACGACAATGTCGATCCTGATACTGAGCTACCTGAAGATAAGTTATTCGCCGGTCGTACAACGAACGTTGGCTTTCTCAATGGTTTCGATGAGGAATTTAGAATTTGCTGCGCCAACTGCGTACGAAGGGTATTCTTCTTGCGTGGCATATGATTCGATATGGATTCGGTGTGTTCTGTGCCACCATCCTGTAAACTACTACAAATACTACCTCCGTCGTCACTTTTTCGACGCTTCACCGGAATATCACACAGATCATTGTTGTGATTATTCTGTTCCGTCATTTCGCTGTCATCATTCGGCTCTGGTTTGAATTTTGTTTCATGCAATTCTTCTTTTTTAATTGAGTTTGCCGTTGATTTGGGACTCATCACCTTGATTTTTTTGATATTTGACTTGTTATCCATATCGGAGTCGCTTAATACTGGCCCACTTTTTTCATCGGTTTGTTCCAAATTGGCTTTGCTCTCGTTTCCACTGGTGGCAGCCAGCTCACCGTTGTTCTTTTTCAGCAGATCATCGGATTTTTGACGAGCACGGAAATGACGTGGCTGGAAAAAATATTGCGAAAAAAGGTAAAAAGTGAATAGATCTGTTAAATCTTTTGTTTAAAGCTGTTACTAAAACCATTCTTATCTTATTGAATTCTATGTAACAAATCCGCGTTGGAAGCGAATATCCCTTCTTATACTATATCAAAGTATTACTTTAATCGAATCTTACCTTATAATCCGTATTTTTCCCAGACATACAACACAGTGGACATTCCCAGCTGTTTGGTAGATCCTCATTAACAACACCATTCACTTGAATTCCGTCGCCGCAGGCCTTCTGAGCGCATTCAGGATGGGTAATTTCATAGCAAACTGAACACTCCATCAGAGATGATGGCCCCATTTCTTGTGAAATTTGTGACTTTACATGGGGTGATGTGACTGGTTGCTTGTGCCAACCATCCAAATTGCAGAAGATGCACTGAGCCGTTATCGGCAGCATTGGATGCAAACACTGTCTCATCATGCACGTTTGCTTGGCTCTGCCTGGTCCACCGAATTTTATCTAAAATTGCAAAAAATTTAAAAATTTCAGAAGTTTCTTTTTCTAACCCAAAAACCATGAAATTTTCTTCGAACTCGTTGAAATACTTCCCAGTAAAAAAATGTCGAATAACTCAAAATTAAATCAATAATATTGTGCAAAAATATTTCAATTGAAATTCTTCAACTCACCATATCCAAGCAAAATGCACATTGTCCGCATTCAGTTGAATTGCATGGTACACAAACTTTGCATCGTCTACGCCGTCGTCTCGGTGTATTCGATGAGTTGCCATTGCTGCGCTCGTTGCCATTTGTAGCATCATTTGCATTCTTTTTGTTCGCTGCCTTCGTTAGCGGTTTGTTTGTTGGAATTATTTTTGGTGGTTGGAAATTTTGTGGTTCGCCATCGATGTTATTGTCCGCATTTGAATTATTCTTTTGTTCGATATGACTAGCATCATCCGCGTGTTGTTCATCATTGGGTAACTGTTGTTGTTGATTCGGAATATTGGTTGATTGATTTGAATCCGGATGTAGCACGGGTAATCCGGTGATTGCCGCCTCAGGGCTATCTTTGCAATGACGTTCAACCAAACTGCGTACATCTTTTATCAATTGCACGGGATCACCGATTAATTCGGGCACATTTTTACGTTGTGAAGGCAGATCATACAGATACATAACAATCTCCTTGAGACCAAACAGTTCATAATGCGTCAAATGAATGTGCGGTTGACCGACCACCTCATGTTCACGATTCGACTCATTCTCCAAATGTGACCGTCCCAACAGTGTATGAACATATTTTGCTAAAACATACCACAGCATCTCCGTAAAGAATGGATAGCGAAATTTTTGCGGCACTTTGGTTGAATCCTCCACTTTAGCGATTTTCAATTGCTTTAAAATGCCAAATGAATGCAAGAAATTTCCACCAAACACGAGCGACTGTTGTTTCAAAAGAATAAAGAAAATTGAGTGGAAAAATCAACAATATAAAGAGAAAATAAATCATCAGAAATAACAAAATGTGAATAACATTGAGCTTCTAGAGGAGAAGAGAGAAAGAAATAGACGAGAAATAATTACATCATTGGGTGTATAAACTGCATGTATCCATCCAGTTGGAATGAAGAACGTATTGCCTAGACGGAAAAATGGTAATCGGATCAGTGTTTGCTTCAAAATTTACTGGTTATATATTGAAAAATGGCCAATATTGGTATATTGTGAAATTCACAATGTGAATGAATAAGGAAAAAACGTTAGATACCAGCGGTTAGATAAACTCGTGCGCATTTGTCAACCGTATCGCCGAAGAAGACGTCCGACTGTTTGCCGGATAGAACCCATTTTTCATAGAGTTGTAAATTCTTTTCGGTTGGCGGTATCAACCAAAACACTTTGCTACCGCGTGTAATGTGATACCAAACGCTGGTGCCGCCAAAATCGACTGATTCAACCAAGAATGAAAATGAAAGGAAATTATTGATTATTATTCCAAGAGAATATTGATTATCGTTTAGGGATTGTTTTGGGTATTTGTCGCAAACTCACCGTGAAAATCAGTGTAGCAATTTTTCACCGACATCAAGCAGTATTTCTTCACTTTTGGATACATCATGCTGTCCAACGAATTGGTTGCGTCAGTCTGTGCCTCTTTCAATTGTTTCGGCCAAACAACGTCCACCCAATCGAGATTCCGTACAATTGACGGACTTTGCACATAGTTATCGAGTTTGGTATGTGAAAATTCCAACGAAATTACATTCAATAGACGCGTTTTATTTGGATCTTCATAATACTGTTGCCATTCTTTCATCGTCATTCGCAAATTTTTCTGAGTATTGACATCCATTACGTCCAACAAGCGTTTTGATCCGACGCACATTCGCACATCATTCACCGAAAAATCAGATGATGGCACTCGGATACCAAGACCGGTTTTTTCTAATCGGATTTGTAAGAAATTAAATTTACAGATAAAGGAGCTGATATATTTCTTGAAAGCGATAAAAATCATCATAAAGCTACAGAGGGTAGAAAATTGATCAAACCTTTAAACAGCAACGGAATATTGAATCCATACTGCTGAAAAAATCTGTGC
This sequence comes from Sitodiplosis mosellana, assembly GCF_009176505.1. NCBI lineage: Eukaryota > Metazoa > Arthropoda > Insecta > Diptera > Cecidomyiidae > Sitodiplosis > Sitodiplosis mosellana. The sequence goes on from NW_022595244.1 coordinate 6,644,140, forward strand.
AAGAAAAAAAAGCAAACAAAAACCATTAAAAGCGGATATTTAACATGGCTTACAACCAACAAATCCACCCGCCCACCGCCAGACTAGAGAAAAATCATCAAAATCTTAAATAAACCAAACAACAAGTGTGAGCTACTTACGAGATCGTCAAATCATGACCTTTCATCTCACGCACCATATCCACCTGTGCGAATCGTGATGACTCCAATTTTTCGGCAACACTAAACCCTCGTGCTCCCTCATGATCGTCATCAATTAAGTAGTCTGAGTAAGCTTTACGTTGTTTACGTTCGCGCTAAATGTGTCAGAATCAAGTCCAGAAGTGAACAAACGAACAGAAGAAAAAAAAACCAAAAAATAAAATGAAAACAGAGAGAAAAATGAGTAAGAGAAAATATAAACACTGGCAAAAGGAAGCACGCTCTGATACCAATTTACATTGAACATAATGAATGCAGATTAAATTGCCATCGATAAAAATAAACACAAAAATTGAGCCAATTTTGCGTGCTCAATTGCTAGTTCGTTTAAAATGAAATGGTCGTTGATTGTATTCCATCTGAAGATTTTCCGTTTGCATCCATTTCCGCCTAACATTTCTCTTTCTCTTGGCGGCGGTAGCGGCAGCCAAGCAGAAGCGGTAATAGCAGCAACCTTGTGCGCATTTACGGAAAAACAAACGATTCGAAAATGAAAACAAAGCAGAGCACATTTTATACGGCAAAAAGCATCGCTACCATTTGTGAAGTGGAGAAAAAATCGCAGGAAAAAGAAAATATGCTAATACGCGCCAAGGGAAGTAAGTGCTGCTACGCGACGAGCAATCTCAACCGTTCGAATGGATAAATCAGCACAATGTGGAAAATTGTATTAATACCGATGGATTTTAGGTGAGTGCAAGAGAGCATATCTCTCCTTCTCCTTCTCCTCTCTCTACCTGTCGTCAAACAAATAGGGAAAACTGAATATTAAGTAGCTAAAGAATCAAGGTGTCAGTGGCAACTACAAGAGCACCTTCATGTAAATAAAAATAAAATTTACGACCCTTCGACTATACACTCTCTCGCTGTGCGTCTCTCTCGTGTGAATCATTCGATTTAATTTCACGTTGTTGGCAATAGAATGCCAAATGAATTCAAAGTTCATTGCAGAATAACCAACCAACAAATAAACAAATCATCATTAGCCGAGTGCAGAAGAGAGCAAGTCGTAACGTTGTCGGCAAAGTGTTTGGGTTTCGTCATGTGTTTCAAAGCCGCACACGATCAACGATAACATTGAAAAACATATTATAATGTTTTGCTATATATTGAAATTTAAAATGGTTTGGATTTGACAGCGTTCTGTATGCTACTATGTGTGTATGGGTCTGGTAAATGGAGGAAGAGTGCGATATATGCATTTAGAAAGAATTACTTCATGATACTCTAATCACTTTGATGACTAATATTGCAGTCATGTATATCGCACACTCTGAGTGAAAAAAAACATGTTCGCTTTTATTCGCACACAGTGGTGGAGTTATGCAAACCGTATGAACGGGAGCCTGCCCGAAAAACCAGTGAACATCGACTGAATAGAACACTAACGAGGGAGAGAGCTCGTACGCAAGCGAGAGAGACACAGTATGCGGCCAGGCCAGAGCAAGAGCACACCATAAAACACTTGTACTTGCTGCGAGAGATGCAATATAAGACATTGATAGCACTGGATGCCATTCAGATTGAGCGAAGCGTACAGCCAGAAAAGCGATTCGAACGAAAAATGAAAAGAAAAAGTAAGAAGGAGAAGTAACAAAAGGGAACAGAGAGATACACAATGCGAGAACTTGTCGATGATGACTATGGGGTCGATCTGCTATGCTGTGCTGTGCGTTGCTGCTGCTGCTGCTGCTGTTGTCGTTGTCGTTGTCGTTGTCGTCGCCATTGCCTCCGTTTTTCGTTCGTGCGTTCGGCTCTGAAGGCAACTACAGCAGCAGCAGCAGCAGCAGCAGCATATTTTCAACTTTGTCATCGGTGACGATTTGCACAGCCATTTAGTGTTGATTACGGATGCTATGAATCCACACCGATTCATTCAATTTTCGCCATTCAACGAAATCAACGAAAAATTACTTTATGCAGCCTATGCGTTATTCAGGACCGTTACACACACACATTTCACGTTATCGCTCATTTCATTCACAGGCCGCGGAACTTAATGTAAAACCTATGTTTTTTTATGAATGTATTGAGGGGAAAAAATAACGAAAAAGCGAGGAAAAACAACGGTCACAAAATATGGAGCGAAATGAGAATTTCGCTCGCAAGCAAACAGACAAAAAAATCGATGGTTTTTTTCTCTGCACATTCTGTTCTTGATAATCGTTGTGTGTAAGTTGAAAATTCTTTACTGGGTCGTTAACACTTCTTCATCACATTGAATAACGATTGTTGTTATGTGTATGCCAGCCTGATATCATAATGCCATTCATTCTCTCTCTCACTCTGCATTTAATTCTGTTGTAATTGTCATAGCTTAATCAATTATGAAAGAATTTCGATAGAGCAATTACTCGATATATTGGGAATACATAAATGCATCCAATCACTTTTCGCTATGCAGATAACCACCGAAAATATTTCATGGTATTATGGCCTTGAATGCATGAATGTGCATTCGATGATGAAAAATTGATGATTCGCACAACGGATGAACGAACCGTGAGTGCAAAGTGATATGGCGTCATTTTGTATAGTGCGAGCGCGAGCACATAAATAGAAAATTTGTTCGAAACATGCATTGGCATGCCCCATGCCGTTTTTCTTTTCTTCCTTCGCTTTTTTCCCTTTAAATAAAATGCACATATGAGGAGGATCAAAATGCAACCGCAGCAACATTTCTTCTTCTGGGTGCTTTTTTTTCTTCTGCAAGTCAATTCTACTTTGCAAATGCTTTTGGGACTGTCAGCCTTCACTCACTGAACACCGTCGTCATGCAATGCATGGCCTTTTGATGATGATTTTTTATTTAGCATGATTTGTTTTCCTACATCGTCTCGCGCCGACATTCGACTCCGATTTCGTTCCGTTCAGTTCAGTTCAGTTCAGTTCAGTGTGGTTCCATTCAATTTGCCATTGTACGGCACTATCAGTTCAACGATTTTTGCCTTACGCTTTTACGGCAACGGCTTGATTCTCAAATATGCAACGTATGCATAATAGGATAGTTTTTTCTGGTATTCTTTGAACGAAAAAGTGAAAATATTTGTGGAAAACCGAACAAATTGAATGAAATGTAAAGGAAAAATTGCAACATAGCCTAATCTCGGTTAGAAGAGTCACACAATTTTCTTTTCTGCCGTTGTTTACGTGTTTTTTATGTATATTTTATCTTTGTCCTGACTGGTTTTGTAAACGAACTAGCTTGGCACGTCCACGTTTTTTTTTTGGTTCGGGGGAGGAATAGAGATACACGAAAATGCTGATGGTTTGAATGATGTGTTTATACAATTATACATACCAATTGACGGCGACTCTGTTTTGTCGATGTTGATATCTTTTTCCGCTCCGACATCTTCAACAGAAATGGTTCATTTGCGCCCCGAAAATAAAAGTTCACCGAACACACTGAATGGTATCACTGTGTTAAAAAGATTATTGAGCTTAATTCGTGGATATATTCGTTGGTGCAGTTCAGTGTCGCATAAAATTATTGCTTCCGAGAGGCAGCGCCTCGAGAAATATTTATTTGTTTCTCTTTTTTTTAGTTGTCGGTCGGTCGGTTGGTGGGTTTTGTTTGTTGTTTGTAACTGCAACTAAATAAAAATAAATAAATCTATTTTGGAAAGGACTGGACCGAAAGTTGTAAACGTTCTCGAACTATCGCCACCGAGATTTATTTGACCCGAATCCCAATGATGAATTACACTTTCCGTTACTGACGCCCAATCAACTAATTGCTTTGTAATTAATTCTGATTTTTATCAATTACACAGTCCGTCGTCGTCTTTCGTGCACATACCCATACCACACATTTTGCACACTCACACTGTGTCGACACTGTGAAATGCACATTCACCGAATTCAACGAATTGTACTGTTCCACGGTATCACAAACGAACCAGAAGAAAACAATATATGCTATTATTGTATTCAAAGCAGATTGCAACCCAAACACACAAGTTCAAAACATTTTTTTTATGGTCAATAAACCATTTTAAATCAATTTTGATTTTAATCTCTCTATCCAGTTCAGTCAGTTTTTGCGCGAAGTGTATCGAGACGACGACGTCGTCGTCGTTTTTTCTTTGGTTTACACTTTTAATTTTTTTTCTATTTTATTTCTGGTTTAATTTGCCTAAACGTGTAGTTGCAATTACAACGAAAAGAGAATGAGAGAGAAAGCGTCTACTGTTTTTATTTGGATATTGACCACAAAGTGCCACATATTATAGAATATTTTTCAATTACGCGTTTCGACTTGCTCGTTGTTTTATATTGTTTGCTTGCTTACGCTCTTAATCGCGAAGGAGATACGTGTACGATGAGCCATTCATAGATTCTTTTTATGGGGCAAGAGAGAGAAAAAATATGATTTTATACCGAAAACACTGTCGATCTCGAAGGATTTGGCCTTATTTCACCGACTTATCCACTTAGGTTTCTGATGTTCTCGTTGAATTTACATTCGACAGTGCACCACAATGTTCACAATTCAATTTTCTCACCATAAATTTTCTCACTTAATAAATTTTCTTTCGATTTAGAATGCTTTTTTTCTCTTCTCTTACAGTTCACTCACTCTCACTGCTCGAGTAATGATTTGAGCCTATTTTTTTTAATGCACGGCATAAAATCTATTTGAAGTTCATTTGATGCGCCCGGAGTGGTTTTTGTTGTTGGTTGCTCGAATTGTCTTCGCTTTTTTTCGTTCGTTTCAACAAAACTTTCAATATTTACGGAAACTCGAAAATATGGCCAAAGCACATACGCTATGATGAGCGATGAAAAAAAGAAACAATGTCACGCAGAATGTAAATCGTCGTCGTCGGTCTTACAAACATGACTGCTGCAATCATTCTAGCTTACACCGTACATAAGTGTGGCATCGCCATTATACAACATATACTCACACGAGCTGAAATGAGAAACACACAGCGCACACGAAGAAAATGACGACGACAACGACGGCGACGACGACAGCAGTAGAAGCGGTGGCGGCAACGACCACGAACAAAAAAAATCACTTTATTTTTCGTTTTCCATCGCAGTTATTGCACAGAGAGTCTTTCTATCTCTCTCGCTTAGTATATCGATGAAGAACGCACTGAAAATTGTGAATATGCGAGAATCGTTCCGAGTGAAAAACAGGAAAAAAAACACACGCTACACCGAGTCTAAATGCGATCGAATGCGATGACGATGGAAAATACGTATTTTCTACGAACACGAAATTCTATGGAGTTTACGCATCGAACGGAGAAACGGGAAAAATGCCAGACCCGATGCCAGTGAACACAACTTTCGGCTTCAGTTGCTGTACCGATACTGAATCGAAACGATTTGCCTTTGAAATTCAGTATTCGTCTCGCTCAGTTGTTCAATTTTTTGTCACGTATGTATTCCACTGGGCTGTGTGTGTACAGGCGATGCGGTTAGCGTGTTCATATGTGCCGTAAGTCGCTGTATGTGAAACGCGTGCGAATGAGACGGATGCGTATTGTATTGAAATGACGCTGCTAACAGACGAACGAGAGACAGAGATAAAATTATCACTCTTGCATGGTATTGCCCGATTTAGAAGCACCTACCGATTAGAGCTCGTTTGATAAATCATTTGTTTTGTTTCTATACAAAAAAAAAACACACACACAATCTGTTTGGGTAAAAAAAAGCTTCGAATTCGTTTCTTTTTATTAATGCGTGTTAATCGATGCGATTACAAATCATTTTTTTAAGGGTTCGTACATGACGACAGAGATTACGAACTATAATCTAAACTTAACACCCGAATGTGAAATTATCAATAATTAGATATTGAACGCAACATACTCTTAACTATCCATATCCATTTGCAAGTCGTTGTTTGCATCTATCAAGTCGACATTGTTATTATCGGCGTTTTCATCGTCGTCCTGCTGTTGTTCTTGCGATGCTTTCGATACGATCATATCGGTGAGTCGTTGTGGTGGTTGCCAAATGACAAGCGCTTTGCATGGCTTTTCGAATCGTTCCAATATTGCAGCCGGTAATAGTGGCTCCTCTTGAATACTCTTCACTACATCGGCGACGACAATTTTTTGAGCACGTTTCAGTTTCTCTTCGATGTCTTGCAAATTGGCCGGGTATGAAATAAATGAATCCGAACTATCACTGTCTACATCAAATGCTTCATTAGTCTTTGTCGTTTGATTGATGTCATGTGCTTTGAATTCTGATGAAATATGCAGTCCATCGAGATGTGCAGCCATTTTTTCTTCGGTTATCAACTGCTTCGATTGAATCGATCTAGATATATATTGAAAATGTACACACATACACACAGTCACAAACACAGAGACATTTTAATTAGTAATCACATCAACTGTGAATAACAAATAAATCAAGTATCTCAAATCGAATCGCTTTGTGCGACAACACTTACTCTAGATCCATATCCGGTGCAGCCTTTCGTTTGAATGGCAATCGTTGCTGTGACTGTAGACCATTGAAACTCATGTACGAACCGGGTTGAATGTTTTGATTGGCCATCCATTCAGGGCATTTCCATGGAGCACCGTTTTGTGGCATATTCAATGGTGAAAATGCCGACTGTGGAAGTAGCAGTGGTTGAGTTGATGTTGTAGGTAGTTGAAACACATTCGGATGAAGTATTGGCAACTCCGGATTGACCACAGACTCATACGGCTGATGTTCATGATGTGAACTCGAAAACATTGATGGTCTGCTGAGAAATATCAAACAAAACGAATGCAATTAGCAAATATCATCAACATTTAATGACATGGCCACTGGAAGCCAGACACAAATCACAGGAGATTGGATCCATTCAAAATGTACTTACTTTATTAGCGGTGTCGTGTACGGATTTTGATTCATATCTTTCGAAGTAATTGGATGTTCTGTCGCTCTTACTGAACTCATTGAGTACATTTTCACGAGAATTTCTACGTATCGGCAGTCTTTGTTTATTTGAAATTTAGCTTTCAAGAAAAAATTGTTCACAAATGTTGACAGTTAAATGGAGTTTACCATTCGTTGATGCTACTACGTTGTAACTTGTTCGCTATATGTTTATGAAAATATTCGCATTGTTCTTCTTGTTACTTGCTCGTCGCAGGCACTGTAAATATACGAGTTTTCTAGTAAATGTCACAATTCAATTCGAGAAACTTCATTTGGTCAGAACAATGAACATTTGTAGTGTTTTATCGACGCCATCTATAAATGTGGTGAATGTCAAGCTGTGGCGCTTCATATCATGGATTTGAATGCGATTTTTTTTAATAAATTCGATTTTTTCAAAACATTTGTGGCGCTTGAATAAAAAAAAATAAAACAAAATGTTTAAACTTGTTATCGGAGACAATTTTATTCATTTCTTATGCATTCAGTGAAGGAAGTCGATTTTTCATCATTCTTCTGAAATAAAATTTTGCCGATATTTGATTTTCAACCAGAATCACTTGTATAAATTGAATTTCATTGAGTTTGTATCTTAATGATTTGCGTAAAAATGTTCCATCACCATGGGAAAAAAAAACCACCAAATGGTGAAATCATTTAAACCAGCCAATTGAGAATGTTTTTAATGTCTTTTTATTGTTTTAATGGGACATTAAATGCAATAAATGTTTTATTACAGTAGTTCTAACCCATTTTTGAGTTGACTTTCTAAGGCAAGATGCACGTTGAGGTGAGAATGAATGAAGAACAAGTAAACACTTGAAATCGCAAGTTATCAACAATGGAAACTTTTCGCATTGAGTGTCTAACGTGCTCAGTTCAAAGGTCTTTTTTTTAATGCAAAGATGAATTTAATAACAGGTAGGTTAGGCGTACTAGCGATAAAAAAGGAAGCAAAGAAATTGTCATAGAATCAAGTTTCAGTAGATTGATGTATTCATTCCTGCGTAGGAGAATAAATTTGTTCATACCTATATCTATATCCTTACCCCCAACAAAGGAGCTTGAACTCAAAAGTTCAAGTTGTTTGTTCCGTATGTCCAAAAAAATCCATAGTGGGCTTAAGTTCCGGAAACCGTTGCTAACAATGCAAGAGTGACTCTCTTTTAATTCGAGCCCTTGAAGAGTCCTTTTTCCATTAGAAAACATTACCTCACCAATTGATGTGATACTATGAAATGAAAACTCCGCCTCAATGTTTTGTTGTAAATGATTTTATTTCATCTTCTTCGATAATAATTGTAGTTTTTACATCATATAATTCCTTTCCATACATTGAATTGGTTTTCCTCATGCTTACGTATTTTATGTGTTGTGTTTGTTTATGTTTGTGTACAAGTTTCTCAATGTCGATTGGATAATGCACATCAGTAGTTATGTTGCATAAATCAAACAAATTCGTCCATAAAATGTTCCATTCTCAGAAATGGCATCGAAACAATGGGACAGAAAAACAATTACGAGCATTTTGTTTTGTTCTTGAATAAAAAAAAACGAAATACACAAACAATTGACTATATTCATTTTGTGTGCATAGATCGTGGCCAAAGTCCATTGATTGACCAGATGTCACGCGTGATTGACTTTACAAGCTAAAAAACTCAATAGATTTTTCTTTTGTTTGTATGTTGTTGTTATTTTGTTTTGAAAGTTCTTAAATTTTTATTTCATAATTGTTTGTTTTTACATTTAGATATTTGTTCTTAAAAAATATTTTTTTCTCAAGTTACACAATAAGAGAGACGTAGGTGTGTGTGTGTATGTGTATGTGTGAAAATTCCTCTGGCCGATTAAAATTCATTAAAACAATTTTCATTCATTTTTTTCTTCTATCATTTCTTTTAGCGCTCTAGACTTCTTCTTCTTTTTTCTTTTTTTTTCTTGAGATCTACTGTTGATCGCATCAAATTAGCATTCATTGGTAAAACATGTGGATTGTTTCATATTCGGTTTTTCATAAGTTGATAGAACTAAACATATTTTTTTTTATTTAAGGAAAAAAAAAGGAAACACGAAATATTCAAGTTGATCGACAAATTGAGTTTTGCTTGAATTCAATTATATATATATATTCTTTTTAGATTTATGTAATAAATTGCGGTCTGATTTTTCTTTTGTGCAAATTATTCGCTTGAATCCAAAACCCAAGTTATATTTGTTCTGTTAAAAAAAAAACACTCAAGTCAATTGGTTTAACAGTGTTCACTGAAATTGATTGACATTAGAAATTAGGCATTGAATGTTTTTACTTGTCTTTTACTTTCCCACAAACAAAATTTGTTTGGAAAAGTGTGTGTCCTTCAAATTGTGGCCATCAAGTTCAGTGTGTATGTTGTGCGACTTAAAAAGAATACTTCTCACTCTTTAAATTCAGAAAAAAGTTTATAAAGCTGAACAACAAATTGTTATTGATGATGATGCTTAGTTTGTTTTGTTGCAAAGAAAAAAAGGAATTTTCTACTGGATTTTCATAGTTTATGGCACTCTATTACATCGTTCATCCCATTTTAAAAGCATAAAAAAGTGTATGTGTGTGTGTTATCTATTTCTCATGTTATTCATAGTGGGTTTTTTCTTGTCGTTTTTAAAAATCTGCTTTTAAATTTGCTTATTATTTATTTAAAAAAAAAAACATGATTTGCATCTGAATATAAGAAGTACGAAATGTCGACTCATTGTTCTATTTTTATGCGTGTAGTGTTTAATCAATTTGATGTTTCTTTCTTGTTTCTAGTCGGTGTATATGTGTGTTATCTTGTATCTTATATAATTTGATTGGCTGTTTTCTTGCACCAAAATCATCCTGTTCACCGTCAAAACAATGGCATCGTCTGTTTTCTACTTTTGGTCGAAACAAGGAAAGCCATTCAACTGCAAATCTAGGAACAGTGTATGCAAATGTGATTCTCTTTTTTCTTCATTTCATTGTTAATTCTAGCATTTGAAATTCCTCCGTGATGATATTTGGAAGACTGGCACTAAAATATGTTGGCAATTGCAGGGGGAAAATTAATCGGAGAGAATAGCTTAAAAACTTAAAGTTCGTCAATAACATAGATCAAATTGTTTCTTCTTTCTATTGGTTGTTGCATGGCAGAGTCTCTGTTTTTTGTTTCTCACTTCAGCTACGATGAAAATTAAAACCAAAATTATTGGGTAGCACTTTAGGGCGTAGCTTAACTAGTCTTCCGAGATAAAGTATGTCAGAGTGCATGATGAAGACAGGTTGAGACTGTATAACTTCGATTTAAAATGGATTGCGGACTGACATCGATTCGTCGAAGAAGAAAAAAAAAACCATGCGCCAATCATGTTTATCAAATCACTAGATTCAATTTACTTTTCCGCAAGTATTTATAGGAAAAGTATTGGTTTTACCCCGGAAATATTTTTGTTTTTAATCACAATTTTCTTTTTCTGTTTCTGCCCAACTAGGATTCGTTCGCACTTTATATGGCATTTCACCGTGTCCGCCGAAAAAACAACAACACAAAAATCATACTGTACGTCACACAAGTGTCTCAAACTCTTTCTCATTCCCTTCTCTTCACTCTCAATTTTATATATACACAAAAATATTCTGTTATTACAAACAATTGTTCAACTTTTTTGCATTTTATCTAAAATATGATTAAATTTTTGTTGTTTTCGTGTTCTTTTCATTCATGTAAATTCATCATTTCTAAATGTTTGGATGTTGTTTTGTTTTCCTTGTTGAATATAGTTGAAAATGTTTTTTTCTTTCAATTTTTTGTTAAATTTGCTATCGGACAGGTATCAGTCCAATAGAGTTAGACACAAGTAGCGGCAAAACGCTTGGGTTATTTTTCATAGTCAATTCCACAATTTCGCGGATTTGCATACATTGACAATTGGTTTTGTTTTTGTTTGATTTCTTTTTTTGCTTTTTTGTTTCCCTTTACATAATTTTCAATAGATTTTTTTTTCTGCTGATTTGCATTCAAAACTCCAATAAATGTGTTTGTTTTCTTTTATACATAATAATTTTTTTCAGTTAATAAGTAGTAAATTCATAATTTCGGATAAATTTTCTCAATTATTTTATATATATATATATATATATATATATCAAAGTGAGTGTGTTGTTTTAAAGCATATACACGAAATAAAAATATACTTGATTTGCTTCACATTTTTTTTTCTTCTTCTTCTGTTTTTTTTTCCTTTGCTGTTATCATTGATGACGAAGGAATTGATGTTCACGAATAACGTGTGCGATTTTTACCCGGCGACGATGACGTGAAAAAAATAATGTACGGCATGCGTTGTGTGTGACAGACAAAATGAATTATACTTATTCGTAATACACAATGCCTATCTTTTGTTTGTGCTCTTCACATGCATTTTTGTTTTTACACAAATGTCTAAAATTCTACAAATTTGCAAAGGAAAAAAAAAGATAGAGAAATCTTTGAACCAAATGATAATCAAATTTCTTTCATTCTTCTCTTCACGTGCTTCCGAATGACGATTTTTTTTTTTAAGAAAAGAGTTTTAAAACGGAAAAAGACAAAAAAAAATATAGAGAACGGTTTGAGATAGAGAAGAAACAAAAGAATTTATGATGCGAGAGAAAATATTGCGGGAGAGCAAACAAAAAAAGTAGTATTTAAAGTATCGTGCATTTGAATCGACGATGCGGTAATTTATTGTTTTTCCGATTTTTCTTTCCACGTTGTTCTTTGTCCTTTCGAATTTCTCGCACTAGTGTATAGAATGCGTCATCAACGCCCATACGTGTCTTGGCCGATGTCTCAACGAATGGAATGCCATATTGTTTGGCAACCTAATTTATGAAAATTGAAATGATTGGTGTTATTGCTTGGGTTGTTTTATTGGATTGCTTCAAATGCCAATTGAGACATCAAAATGACTCATTTGGCGAGATGAAATTGATTTCAGTTGTTGTTATTGTTCGGTTTTTTTTCTTTCTTTCTTTTTGTTTTCTTCGAACGATAAGTTTCTTTGTGTGGATGAATTTTGTTTTTATTTTGAACATCAAATAGTAATTATTTACTCACATCTCTTGCTTGGGTCATGTCTACGGCCCACGCCTGCAAATCACATTTGTTCCCTACTAACACCATTGGAACCTCTTCCGCATCTTTGACCCGCTTAATTTGCTCACGATAAGTTCCTGTGAAATGGAAAATGAACCATGAACGATATTATTAGCGGCAAGTCGGTGTGCGATGTGCATTCATGTGCATCTAGAGTGCTATACTCACCGATATCTTCGAAACTCTTTGGGCTATTAACGGCGAACACGAGGAGGAAACCTTCACCAGTTCTCATGTATTGATCTCGCATGGCTGAGTATTCCTCTTGACCCGCTGTGTCGAGGATATCCAGCAAACATGTTTCGCCATCTGAATGAATGATTAACAAAATTCGGATTGAGAATCAGCTGAAATAGATCATCGCGTCACATTCCTTATGATTCATGACAGAACATTGCACATTGAATCAACAAATGTTTGTTTGTGTTTCATTCGGATTATCTTCAATCACAGTGCTAATAATATTCATATGAAAAGATTCATTCGATTCATGCATTGCAAAAGCAAGTTTTCAGCTAAAGAAAGTCCGGCGCGTGAATTTCGCCAAAAAAAACACAGCAGTTAATTGGGCAAAAACAATGCACTTGAATTCCGTATGAAAAAAAAACGAGCCACTTGAACTGATAGGAAAAATTAGTCATTTATCGATTGGCAACCAAAAATAGACGTTGATTCGACACGAGTTTAGCATAATGGTTGTTAAATCCGCATAAGCCAAATGTTTATCGTGATGATTTTGTGATGGGCTGATTCGTTGAAACCGTTGGAAAATTAATAATACCAACAAAAACAACAACAACAACAACAACAACACAAAAACATTTGCCGATCCAAATGAAATGTACGCAACGTTCTAAACGAATTGAAAGCCAATAATTCGATTGAGGAGTTTGTAAAAAATAATTGTTGTACACCCACCAATGACGACCTGCTTACGATACGAGTCCTCGATCTGTGCGGTAGGAAAAACAAAGAAGAGAACGATTTGAATTAGATACGTGAAAATTAATTGGGTGTGATTTGATAAGAAAATTCTTACCGTCGGATCATATTCGTCAACGAAATGATTTTGAATTAATTGTATTGTAAGAGCGGATTTGCCTGTTCAGAGAGGGAGAGAAAGAGAGAGAGAGTGAGAAGGAAAAAGAGAAGAATACGAAATAGTAATAAATAAATACGTTAAATCCATGTGGTAATAAATCAATTAGTTGCATCGATGCAAATAAACGTCAATGATGGCATGAATATCAAGTTGAATGCATTATACAATGAGTTGCGGATCGTATACCGCAAGAAGATTTGCAAAGATCGACGCGAGAGCGACGAGTGCAATGCCAAACCGTACACCCATAGTATGATGCATTGCATATTCCGGCGAGAGAGAGACACACAGTGTGTGTGTGTGTGTGTGTGTGTGCGAATCGAAGGCAAACAAAAATGTGCAACACGAATTCAGGCAAATGACAATAAAATCATCAAATCACAATTTTCAAAAACACTCACCGACACCACCTGCCCCAACAACGACTAATTTGTATTCCATTTTCGTGTGTTTTATGCTTATTTCTTTTCGCAACCGAAAAGAGACCGAGCCATACGACGACGATAAATCGATGTAGTTGTGTATGCTATTATATTAAATAAGACAAACTAATTGCGTGTATCAATGGCTTAGGGCAGAAACAGCAACAGCATCAGAGTGTAAAAAATAGTGTATATATATAAAATATAACCACATAGGGAACGAAACGTACAGAACGAACGAACGAACGAAAAAAAAATAACACACAAGAAGTTATTGTTTGAATAATGAAAAAAATGCACGCATGAACGGAAAAAAAATCCCCAATCCACTTGAACGAAAACTCAAAACTGTAATGGTTTCTGTGTTGGCTGCTTTATAGAGCTGGCTATACGCTTCGACTGTTGTGTGTAGTCGATGTGAAGTACCGCAGCAGCAGCAGTGTATGTTTCTCGCTCAGTGCGCGACAATAACGAAAAACCAATCCCAAAAGATCTTTTTTCTCTATTCCGTGGCTGTGTCTGTCTCTGCTGCTTGTTTTTGACATTCGTAAATTGTCTCTGTGTGTGTGTGGGTATTGACGGTGATCTCTTTGTCAATATCGGTGTATGCACGCTTTGAGAGCTATCGGTGTATGCACGCACACGCACACTCACACAGTCGCCTTTTTTGTGTATCTCTTATTCAACTGATACCGCATACGAAATGCATTTTTTTTTATCGAAAATCCATTTTAAACCCGAAATTCCAATGAAATTCCAAAAAAATTCAATTCACTTAACATTGTCTGAAATTTTAATTTATGTTTATCATCGTTGATTGCGGCGCATTCCATTTATTCCGTGCAGCGGTTCGGTTTATAGTCATCTCTTTCATTTACGTAATCGGTTCAAACACACGAAAATACGTACAACCGCACGACATTGAATCACAATGACAGATGCAAATACGTCATCTCATTGTCGCTTGAAAATAACAAAAAAGACCCTCAACTACATGGATTTCATGGAAAGCAACACTTTGGAATAGATTGAATTTTATCACCTTGCACACTGTGTGTGATCATCATCATAAAGTAAATAGAGTGAAAAGATTCTCGTTCACATTCGCAGTGACTGTGACGAGTTATCAGTCATTGGGCTCGGAATTTTGTGCACATTTTGCAGAACGATCGAGCAGAAATTGTGTTACGATGAATTGGGGTGCACATTTACGATGAGTTCATTACTTCACTGAGACATTGTTTTGCCTGAACAACTGTGACAGCTCGAATTGTGTGTCTGTGTGTTTTTCTTTTCATATGCGTTTTGTCGCTTGAATGTGACCAAGAAAGTAAACTAATTTAATTTAAGTTCCTTCATTTTGTTGTCATTGTACGCGTTTAAGTTATTTCTAATACGTCTATGTGTGTTTTTTTTAAAGTTCAAATAAATTTGTTGCCTGAGATTTAAACGAAACAAAAAAAAATCAATTTGTAAGATAACAGTTAAGAGAAAACAAAATCATGTCGCAAAGTCATTTTAACTATATGAGCGGAGTGCCTGTGAAAATAGCTGAAAGCTATAAACCTCCGAAAAAATTGGCTTTGACACAAAGTGTATCGCAACGTCTATCGACATCGTCCAGTATTACAACGCAATTGCTCGAAAAGAGTACGTACGATTTTACTTTGGAGCGAACGATGTTAGCCAAAATGTCCGAATGGCAGCACATGAGACAGCATGAAAACTGTGATAGAAAAGAGCGATTGCGTCTGTATCAGCAGGAGCGACAGAGTTTATTTGATGCGAAGCAAAAGCAAATGTTGACGGCTGTCTCGTATCCCAGCACCGATGATTTATCATCCGACGATGATGGTGATGACAGTGGCCATGGTACGTCATCGAGTGATGCATCCAAATCGGCTGTTCCGATTCCGGCGGTACAATCGAAAGGGCCACAACAACAGTTCAGTCCACCAAACTATTTCAACAACATTTTAGTTCCGACCGTGATGCCAGGCCAAGCAAATACGCAGATCAAGCAAAATATTATCTCAACCAAAACTCCACACTATTCGAAGATCAATTTTCATGAGTTTGAAAGTGACAATTCCAGCCCGTTCGATAATGTGGAACTGAAAACCATTAACGATTTGGACATTTTGGCCGAAGTGTGGAACACGTCGGTAGCGATAAATAATCCCGGCTCAAATGCTAAAGACAACACTCCGACGAGTGATGAGCCATCGTCGAAAATCAATTCAACAATGAATACCAGCGAATCGAATCAATTACCAAATCACACCTATCAACCGGTGTTGAATTCAAACTCATTTCATCCAGGAGCGTTAAATGCGCAGCAGCAAAACCAAACAAATAGCAAACATATGAAGCATTCCGTTGCGGCAGCTACCAACTCAACGATTCCAATTACGAATAGCTATTATGTAAACCAAGTCCACTACAATCATCACATCGATCCGAATCAAACGTATTCGTTAGGCAACCAAACGTATATCAATACCACAACTATCAACAATAATCCATCGTATGCGATCGCCCAACATTCATTCGCCCCCAACAATTACATAAAGGCAGTTTACAATGGTCAAAGGCCAGCACCGGCCAATGTTACTGCTTTCGCAGCCGCTACTCCTGCTGCTCATACCACATCGGTGTATGGTGATAAAACTGTGATAACAAATAGCATCCAAGCGAAATCGAAATCAAAAAGCGTACCGGACATTGTGCAAGAAATTAACGCCGAAATCCAGAACTCACAGGGCAGACGAGTGCGTAACAATAGCCAAAGTAAGCATTTTTTCATTCAACCTTTGAAATTCATTCATAGAATAAACCATATTGAGATCACTCCGAAAATCAACAATTTTAACGTTTTTTTCAGGCGAAAATAAAGACACGGCACCGACGAGCCAAAATACTTCTGACTCAACAAACTCAATCGATGCGAATCCAATTTACAGTAAATTATCCGTTTCCTCTCGAAATTTAGCCAGAAATATCAGTTCGATGGGATTTCCACTGGAGCAAGTAGCGCGAATAACAGAGAAATTGGGCAAAGATGATAAAAAGGTACGCAGCAAAACATATCATTGTTTACATAAATAAAATCGATGACTAATTCCCACCTTCGCTTTCAATTTTGCAGATAATCGAGCATTTGATACGTTTGGGCGAATTATTGGATTTAGGTTTTGAGGAGCAACAAATTTCAGATGCATTGCTTAAGTTTGATAATAACAAGGAAAAAGCTCTAGATTTTCTAATTTCGTAGTATAAACCGTCGATGGAATCGATTCGTGTTTACTCTTTGAAGTGCATTAGTTATTTTTTTAAAGATAAAAAAAACAATCACGAACCTTTCGAAATATTCACGACAAATTACTGTCGGCGCACCTTACCTATACCTATACCTTTACACATACACACATACATACATACACCATACACCAAAAATAATTTATTGAATTGTACAGCTTGCATCGGGCATTTATGCAGTAAATAAGTTATTAAAACGCTTAGCTGATGCTAATGGATAACGAAATATACTTACTTAGGGTGAATTCGCATTTTGTTTACGATACGAAGAAAAAATCGATCAAAAAGGCTTTCGAACTATTTATAGAATATGTGCTTATGCCATAAATAAAAATTTCCTTTCCGAAAGAAACAGAAAAAACAAATGAATGAAATAAACATGCGGAAAAAATTTGAAAATTTGAAGAAAAAAATGATTGAGATTTGGTTTTATTTATAAATTCGATAACTCTATTAGACAGGTTGAGCTTTAACAACGAAAATAAGGCACTTGAAGAACTGTGACGGTTTATCGTCATAAAAAAACATGCTTTCTCTGAATATAACAATTGATAATACAAAACTTCTAAATATATAATTGATTGAATGCATCGTTGTTGTTGTTGTTGCTGCTGCTGCTGCTACTGCTGCAAATGGTGCGACTGAGAACTGTCAGCCGAGTGCGGTTGATTTGATAGAACGAGTAAGGTAGCGTTTTTGCTTTGGCTCTGCATCCGATGCGTCGCTATTCGTCGATGATCTTGATCGCTTCTTCTTCTTCGTTTGTTCCGTCTTCTTCCGTTTCTGCGCTTCCACGATGCCATTGAATGCTTCGATTCCCAAGCCCATACAGCTTTGTATGTGCTGCACCACACTCAAATATTCGGTTGGTAGCAGCAAACCAGCTTCGTTCAAAAGACACAAATGCCGCAACCAATGGGCATACAACTTTTTTTGCACAATATCACGAATGTGTGCATCAACGAAACGATGACAAATGACCCGCATGTGTTTGAGCCCAAAGCACGGTTCGCTCTCAATGAACGTATTCCATAAATTGATCATTTCTTTTTCACCTTTGCTCAAAAATCGCCGTCGGTTTATTTCCACTTGATGAATTTGCCGATATAATGATTTGTATTCATCATCGTCGCCACTGTCATCGGCCACATTGTTGTTTTCAATCAAAAATGCGTTAAGACTTTGGATGTGATAAAAATGACGCTTATCGATGGGTAAGCATAGTATCCGTTCGTTTGCATTTTTATCCAAACGTCGTCGTTTTGAATGATGTGATTCAAAATCCGAATCAATTTGATTGTTGGCTCTTTTTCGCGGTGATTTTATTATTGCATCAATATTTTTCGTTCGAGCTGATCGTTTATTTGACATGACTTGAAAACTAATACAAATTTAACTGACAAAAACCACTATACTAAAATGTACTGAGACTGTTGTACACAACACACCACGTTCTCCGATCAACTAAAAGCGAGAGTAAAAGTGCTTGCGACTCGACACGCACATTTTTATGAAACTCAGAATAGAAAGATGCAAAAAGAATATGCCGTTATGCTGTGAATGTCAATCTCGCGTAGCTAAATGGAGAAAAGAAAAGACGGAAAAAAACACGCTTACCAATTCGGTATGGTTATCGTTGTTATGATTTTATTGCTTTGTTCAGCTATTTTCTGCCACTCGCATTTGTTTGGAATAATCGGTATATCGTCTGAAAATTTTTATGTTTATGTTTTTTTTTTTTTGAATTGAAATTTTTGCCTTATGATTCACTTAATTGTTGCTGTATATTTGGCTGGTTGCTGTAACGATTGCATCGGTGCCGTCGGATAGAGTGTTACTGGCAAATTCCAGATCATTGTCTCGATTTCAATATCGAGTGGTGCTTGCCAGTTGTTTTCATCATTTGCCGAATAACTTTCGACGCCGAGGTCACTTTGTGTTGTTACGAATTCAAAATGTAAACGCCATCGTACATCGACTGGAGAAAGAGAGAGAAATTTTGAAATAAAGAGAGGGTGACATTGTTTACAGAAAATTAGTCATCTAAACTTATAAATAATTCTTTCTTCTTGGAAGAAATTTTCAAAATCAACAAGCAATCCTTTCGAGCTTTTCACTTATTAAGCAAAAAACACTCAATTCGAATCCAAAAAGAAATCCACTCACCGGCACTGGTTGAAAATGTTGGTGTGACGTGCAATGGAACCGGCAGAATGACTTGAGTTTGCAAAAGACCCAAACACACTTCGTGATGTTTGGTGAAGTTCATAATTTTGCCCGCTAAAACTGAGTTATCCGTTCCATTCGCACTTGGTTCGGTTGGCTGTTGAGTCGACGTGCTGGCAGCATCCGGTCGAAGAAGAATTTCCTCGCATTGCAATGTGACCGATACTTGAACGCATCGTACAGTACGGCAAGAGAAATCCAAAGTACCGACAATATCTTCGCCCAGCTTAAAATTTTGCTTAAACAAACAGAAACGACCGACTCGCCCACGTTTATTCGAAATCATATAAAAACTTGGCCTTCGTCTGGCTGTGATATTCTGTAAATGATGTAATGCCAGTTCCAATTTGGTTTCGAGATTTTGACGCTTTTCCAGAAATGGATTTGTCGGTGATAATTCGTCCGAAGTGTCATTGCACAGGGCCGAAATTTCCTCAACTTTGATCATGGTCGGAAGTGACAATACTCGAATTGGCATGTGTAATGCATGCACTTTGGCGCCAACCTAAGAATGAATTGAGAGGCATAAGGAATGATTTTCTTTTCTTGGAAAATTTTCAGGATCAACGTGCGATTCGTTCAACAATAGGCTTAAAACGTACTTTCTGCGTTGCAATCGTGATTTTATAGAAATATCGAATGCTCGTGCCTCGATATGTGGGCGGACCAGACATTGGCAGGATTTCTTTGAACAAATCTATTAAATGTTTGAATGAAAAACAAAAGTTGAATGGAATATGGGTTGAAAATAGGTCAGGCGTCTTTCGTAAATTGCTCAGCACTTTGAGAAATTCTTACATGATCTCGTTTCGCCGGGCGATAGCCGTAAATCACAGAATAAAATCTTCGGCTTCGTTTCAAGCACCACATTCCCTTGGCCCTGTTGTGTGTTTAACGCAGTATCGGCTGTTACGATGGCTGCTTTCACCACATTCTTATTCGTCATGGTTTCGTTCGATTTTTCATCATTCGCCGACGAACAATAGCAGTGCACTTGTGCAGTGGCCCACGCTAAATTCTCTAGTCTTTGGGAAGATTCATTTCGCAATTTTAGCAAATAATTCACAAAATTCAATTTTAATTTCTAACAAAAGGCAAAACTCTTACTTATTGCTCTGAGCAATTTTATATTCAGGCAACGATGGATGTGAAAACGATATAAAACATTCCACAAATTCACCACACAAAAAAAAATTCTTCTTCTCATGGACCAATTTGGCTGTAATTTCTATCATATTTTCGACATTAAGTTGATTCCGTTTGAAAATTTAAATAAAAAAGAAGATAAAAATTGTTCGTAAATTAGATTTGTTTCATTGTTGAGTTTGACGCAAAGTAAACATCATAGCTGTTTGACAGCTCAGTATTTGACACGTTGTGATTCGGAAGAGTGTCGAAGGTGCGAACGAGATAAAGATAATGTATGTGCGAAGCATTGGATTCGATGGACATAACCTCAATTTTTTGAAACATAGGGTAAATGCTTGGAATGAATTTGATTTCAATTGTATGCAAATATGCCAACGCCGGTGAACTTTCATATGAAATCGATAAGGAAAAAGCAAAAGACAATGTTATTTTCTCTCAAAAGATAATCGTTCAACGCAATAGATCACTCTGATTCGGAACTTTTTGCTGCAAAACGCCTGAAATGAAGGGATGACACACACAAAAATGAAACAAATACACATTGAATGGTTGTTTTGAATGATTTCAGAAAATTTTTATTGCGCTAAAATGATCGTCATTTTAGGTTTATAAAAAACACGCATTCATTTCACAGAACATAAAATAATATATTCTTTTTACGCAACTGGATCGTCGCCCTTTGTTGTTCTTGTGTAGATAACTTGAGCGTGATGTTGGATGACTTGTTTGATCAAACCTGCAAATAGAATGGAATGGCAAATTGTATTAATTTTCATTGAAATGGTCCAAGTTTTTTTTCTACTAAACATATTTAGGAGAAGTGGCCAAATTGGCAAGTTCATCATTGAACTGCCAGAAAACCGTTCAAAGAAATGCAAAGCCGAGTCAAATGTACGAAAACAAATTGCCAACACAAGAAAAATTTGTTGTCAATATACGTACCTTTGTCACGCAATTCGATGAGGGCACGTCTAGCGAGTGAGCCACGAATCTTCAATCTTTCGGATACAATACTTGGGGTGATCAATTTGTATTGTGGGACTTCCTTGTACAATTTTTCGTACGTTGGCTTGTCGAACAAGACTTGATTGTTCAACTTGTCACGAACTTTTCCTTTCGACCACTTCTTCTTCTTGGCTTTGCCGCCACCACCTCCTTCCTTCTTCTTTTGGGTCTTTTGTGGCTGCTTGGCCGACGATTTTGTATCCTTCTTCGGTGCCTGTAAAAACAAAGGAAAAATCGTTCATCAGTTTGCGTACACTGGAATTGGTTCAGAATTTGAGGTTAGGTCACGGTGTAGAAAAAATCGTGTTTTTTCTCATTCAATTTTCACAAAAAGCAAATTCAAATATCACCAATTTATTAATTTAGATTAATCTATCATCACTTTGACGATATTGATCGCGAAATAATATGATTATTTCTCAATTCAATTACAACAAGTTACTACAATAAATCACACAATGGAAAATCTGTCAAAAGTCCACATGTTTAGCAAGACGATTCGAATTTTATGAAAAAAAAATACGATTTTTCCGTAAAAATCACACTCATTTTGAATTTGCTTTAAAATGTTGCACATTTGAAACATTTTGTTAAATTTTTCGCTTTATTTTTGCACAATTAAATCGAAAAATTTCCACTTTTTTCGGAAACACCGAGGAGCGACCGTACTCACCATGTTAAAGTTTACACGGGAAAGGAAAGAGCTTGCTACCAACTTGATGATACTTCACATGAATTTCAGCCACATGAAGATGACATCGATTGAATGACAGATAAGGCAACGCTAGCAACAGCGCCATCTAACGAATATTTGCCACTTCCAACCAGAAATCATTGTCTAGCCTTTTAAATCAACGTTATAATTTAAATCACACGCAGATATTTGTGAATGAATCACTTGTACGTGGCTTTCAATTGCGTTGCTGTATTTAAAGCCACTTTTTACTTAACCAATGTCCTCATTTCACAAGCTTTATCTAGTCGCGTCGCTAATTTCCTAGAAACAAACACATGACTCGTTCGTTTCTGTCTCAACTTATTCGGAATGAAATGAAAATACACACACAATTTACTTTGTTGATGATTCATTCATCTTTGTTTATTTCACATTATTACTAAAATTTGTTGTTGATTTTTCTTTCTCCATTTTGTACAATTCGGTTGAAATTCTTTCTTTTTTTTTGATTGTGTTTTGTTTCCTTTTTTTCTAAATTTCGATTCCGATACAATTGTTTGTTTTTCTCAATCTTCTTCTTTTTTTTTACAATTTTCATTTACAATAAATTTGCTTTTGAAACTTAAGCCTAAGAAGAAAAAAAATATTGTGCTAAGTTCTAAAGTTGTTGAATGTCAGCAAATTGAATCATTTGGTAATTGTTCAGCCTTAACCGACAGTCGCCTTGGTGTCGGTAACCATTTCTTTTTCGTGGAGGTGTTAGTCGTTGTTGTATTATTATTTAAAAAAATGTTGCTTTCGAATGAAGCATTATTTGGTATTGAAGAGGATCTCATCTGTAGTCGACCCGTCGACTCTACAGACTCATCACTTGGATCTAATGAAACTGCGGATGAAACACGTGGTATTATACCAGCAGAACACAATCTCTCTATAAATAGGATAAGAAAAAAGAAGAATTGGGAAATTTCGATTAGTTATTTGATCATTGGCACGAATGGAGCGTGTCCACAAATGTGTCACGAATATTTGGCAAAAAGTACGCACAAAATAGATCATGTAAAGCACTCACCTAGACCATTTGGTAGATGAAGTTCGGCTCGAACTTCATCCAATTGTTTAGCACTGCACAGCGGTGTATCTACTTCGTATGTATTGTTAAATATTTGATAATTAACTTCATATTCGGCGGTATCTTTGCGAAATGTGACCACATTTTCGAAACGATGACCCCATAAGATTTCGGTGGGCAAATAACTGCTTCTCGCTTGTGTTGTCATCCCGGTGGATTCGACAACTCCTTCTAGCATCACAACAATTTCGAAACGTTCTTTGAGCATATCTTGTGCAGACAATGCATACAGTGGAGATTGACGATCGATCTTATGCACAATGGTCGTGGGCCAAATGAACATTAAACGATCCTCACCGCCGTCCGCTCCGATTTTCAATTCTTGCTGATAGAATGGCAGCACTTCACCTTCTTTTGTCACTTTCTTGCGAATGATTTGAGCACGGACGTGCGCTTCAATGATATGCGATCGCCTCATATCGGCAACACGGAACAGCAAACATGGAATTCCATCTCGGTGACAGATGACGGCATTTCGTGAGAATAGCAAGGTTTGCGCACGTTTCTTCGGGCGTGATAACTTGGCAAAGACAATACCGACCATAAATGCTTGAATCAATACGCCCAAAATACATTGAATGCACATGGTGAATATCGCCTCCGGACATTGATCCGTTATAGAACGAACGCCATAACCTTCATGTGTGAAAAGAAGAAAAAAAACGCAATTCAAATAAGATCGGGTCAGTTTTGAGAGCAATTTAACGCAAAACAACGGTTCCATTCGGACAATTACCTATTGTGTGCTGTGTTTCAACGGAAAATAAGAAAGAAGTAGCAAAACTTTTGAGTTCGATAACGCATGGAGTGAACGTTTCATTGGCCGATCTCATGCCGGGCAGATCGTTATGCGAAAAGGCAATAAGCCACCAAATGCCGGCAAACGCTGACCATGTGCCAATGAAGCTCATGGCAAACACCAATATCGTCCAACGCCATTGCACATCCACTAATGTCGTGAAAATATCCTAATGAAACGTGTGCACAGCACAAGAAGAAATAAAAACAAAAGAAAAACACAAATTAAATGACACAATTAACATTGAATTCATCGTGCATTTTAGACGGTGATGAATATTAATTCTTTCAATTTGGCCATTATTATTCGTTCGTGATTATGATTAATTTACCTGCAAATATCTTCTTCGCCGCTTAGCCACGTTCCCTTGAACAACATTACAATCTCCATGTTTGAATACGACACGTTTTCGTACCCGCCGTGAAGAGAACCGCGTTTGACGGTATCTGCAATACACAAAAAAACCAAATTGTATTAAAAACACATACATTCAAGTGTCATTTGGGGGAATATACATTCATTTGAAACTTGAATCATGCTAGCTATCGAAAAGAATTATATCGTTGATGTGCTAACGAAACAAACTCGCGTTCTTTAACCTAATCGCCAAGTTATGAATATCCTAGTTGTGAAAATAGCTTTCAGTTGTATCAATAACAACACAAACACATTCCAAAACAGTTGCAAAATAAAACACAACGAAACAGAAAATAACAAAACATTTTCTGTTGAAATAAGTAATTCCCAATTAAAACGGGTTCATCAACGGCGAATCTACTGCGTTGTATGCATCGAAATATTCCATTGCGATCGGTCCGATCGATCGATTTGAAAATTTCAAATTGAAAAAAACCGAAAGAGTCCGAAAACCAATTAGCACAGAATCCAGGTCAATATACACACTTCCTTTTATTACCTCGCATTTAACGCAACTTGTAAATTAGTGTCGCTTGTCATTTTTATCACTTAAACTGCATTTTTTTTGTTCTCTTCGTATTCAGTCTCGTTTACATACGTAAAACGAGTTTTAAAATGGCATAGGAAAGCTCTATGCTCAACGTTCCGTTCAATTTAAGTCGAAATTGAATTGAATTCAAAATTGCATTTTATTAAGCCGGACAGATGATGAACGAGATTCTCATTTCAGATTCCACACTGTTACTGGTTCCGTGTTGTTAATGTGCTGCTTTATTAACAATTGCAATTTTAGCAAACACAAAGACATTCATCCATAGGTTTCATACATCTCTCTCAAATTCTTATCATTGCTGTGCCCAATATTCCGATTGTGATCTGGATGATTTCGTGCCGTGGCCAAACTCGAAATCAAAATGAAATTAGATTCAATTTAACTTATTTTACTTCCGCAATTAAGTGAGAAACAGAAAAAAGTGGATAATGTAACAAATGAAATTATTGCACTATAATTCATAATTCTGAGTATGCGCGCGCGCTGACAAATTGAAACTTTTTTTTTCGCGCGTTGGCTACATTCATTCATATTTCGCCATTTGGGAGCACATACGATGAAAAAAACAGCGAATTATTTTTTTTTGCTGAGTTGGACAGATAAATGCCGTTGATTGAGATCATAATTAACTAATAACTTATGGAATCACACAATGGACACGTGCTCCATCACACTGTGACTGCTTTAATCCGATATTATTCAGTGCGGAAGTGTGTGGACGGTCGAATTTAATACATCATAACAATGGATGACTTTTTGATTTTGGATAAATGGATGACGGTATGTCTAGCAAATGTCGCTCGACAGTCTACACAGGAGATTAAGGTGATTGAATGCATTTTGCAGAACTACCATCGGAATTTTTCGGGGCACATGATTTCCTCGTCCATTTTTTCGATATAGCCAAACGGAGGCGCTCGCAATTACACTTCTATTGCAATAAATAAATTACGTGACGATGATGATGAAGAATGATGGCTATAAATAACGCAGCATCAACATAGATCTTATGACTTTCTTCATCGGAAAAACATCACGAACCGAAAAAAGAAACAGAAGAAATTAATTGCACGCGAAATAAAATGGCAAGTGAAAATCGAGTTTCATCGTTGGTTTGCTAAAAATTGCATTATTGTTAGATTTGTGTTTCGGTGATTTGACTTTCAATTTTTGGTCGGTGCCGATCTTTTCTTCGGTTTCTGTTGCTCTGACATTGCATTAATTAATCTAAATAATTTCACATTCAAATGCGATATTTATATTCGAATAAATAGAGATAGCGACGAATGAGTGAAGAGATTTGCGTTGGCCGATTTGGCATTTAGAGGTATTGTATTAGAGGAAAGCGGTAATTTTCTGCAAATACACCGACGTTCTGCAAGTTGGCGCGCGTGTATGAGTACGTAATTGAAATGTGTAACAGCACCGTGCGGCACTTTGAATAATGGAAACGCATTCAAATGGGGGAAATTGAAGTATTTATGATATTACAAAGTCCATTTTAGCCAAAGTCGAAATGTCGTTGAATCGATTGTTGTGGTTTGCGGGATTCTGTAAGCGTTTTTTTGCTACAAGGCAACCTTATATGAAACTCCCGGAGAACGATTACAACAAATCGATAGGCATTCGCAACAAACAATGAACGTTTAAAAAAATTGTTGCTTTTCTGCTGATGAACGATGACAGATTGACAGTGTAACGTTGAACGTTGGTCTCGAAAAAAAACACGATAATTGCCTTCGGTCAGGTCGATTTATTCGAATAGGGTTTCTATTGAAATATTCGCACACTAAATTGGCCACAAGCCATTGTCATTTACCCGTCGTACGTGAACTCCTCTAATTCGAGTTGTGTATGCTGTGAATTCATTTGCGGACTAGTTTTTGTGCTTGAATTTTTTTGTACTGATTTTTTTTCCCGTTGATTTTGCAAATTGAACTGTCGAAATATTTTGTTTGGAAGTTCTACCAGTTCGCACACACCAATCGGCACACTAAAATTGTCAACGGTTTTTACATTTTAATAAATATTTATACTATGGCATTGACGGTGGTCTGTGTTTTTTCTTGTTGTTTCTGTGTGACACATGTAAACCAACAGAGAGAAAAAAATTAATAAAAACAAAACAACTGTCTCGAAGCACACAAGCTATGACGACAAAACACTACTGATCGAATTTTCGGTATGAGGCCGGATTTCATCAGATCAGATTTGCACAGAAAAACGATTCTCAATTGAATTTTTGGGTGTGGAATAAACATATGGGCATTGTCCAAGAATATATGCGCATGTGTGCGCAATTGATCAAGTCTCATGCATGCTGAAACTGTTGCTACTGTTTGGCTTGTGGTGCGCGAGAGCAAAAAAGAGATTGCTTACGTCAACAAAACAGAGAGGAACACAGAATGAAGGAAAAAAAATGAGAAGCGTTGAGTAAATAGCCGATATGACGTCGGAAATATGATGTTGTGACTATATGAGAATTATTTTGCGAGGATTCTGCGTCTCAAAACACAATAGAACCTAGGGGCAAGACACCAATTCTATTAGAGTCTAGTTACACTCAATTTTATATATTTTTTGCTTTATGTCCTCTAATTTTTCTAGTTTTGGTGCAAAAGTACTAATATTGTGCTAATATTTCTAGTAAAATGTCTTGCAGAGCGTATTACACTGTCAATACAACGCTTATGGAAGTCCTAACGGGACTATTTTGTAAACAATAAACAATATGTCCATAAGCGTTAACATTGGCAAACCAAACTCACTAATTTCTTCTATTTTTCCTATTATCGTTGAATAATGTTCTAATTTTACTCATTTAAATTTCGTGTCTCTCCTTTAGAATAGAACAGCATAAATTTTATTGAAGATGTAGAAAATCAAACAAAGAAACGAAAACCAAAATGAACAATCAAAATGAAAAGGATTGCCAATGTTTGTGAATTGGATAGAAAATGTACACGCATTGGAACATACTTTAAGTACTCTTCTCTCCAGGCTCGTTCACCCGAATTCGTAGCACGAATTATGATCATTGATACATCACTTAGGCATCTTCTCAGTGAAGTCGGCATTAATTGCACCTTCTATTCCAATCGAACCACCGAAACGTGATCGATTCTGATTTGGCAGTCTAATGTTAATGCACACAATTGTTATTATAACTGACAAATTTTATCGTTTCTGACGGGGTTTGTTCAACACCGTTTTCTTCTCTATCACACTCTCTCTCTATATATTTACTTCTTTTGTTTGATATGCCACAGAATTTAATATGCGAGCACTTTCTGTTGTTTTTTTTGGTATGTCACCTTCGGAAATTCAACTGATTAATTTGCGTTTGTTGTATTGCTCTATGTGAATTGTTTCAGTTTAACGTCTTTTTTGTTGACTTTATACTCATTTTTCGGGGGCACTTTGAATCGTTGTGTACTATCATCGCTTTGCTAATTCGTTCATAGGCAAAGAATTGAATTTTTCATGCGCTACGCGTCGACACATACGATTACATTGAACACCTTCACACAACTGTTTGCTTATTTTTTCTTCTCGAAATCGATAAAATTATGACGAAGATGTCAGTTGATTGAATAAAATGCAATTTGCATTTCCTTTTAACGATTTGTAATCGTCGTTATCGTTGTCGCCGTTGCCGCTATCGTCGTCGTTCATAATGCCGTACATTTTCGATATATTTTTATCAATGTGTTTGCTGTGTCGATTAAGTTCAGTGAGAGAGAAAGAGAGAGAGAGGAAAAACTCAACGCAATGGTCTTGAACAAGGTGCACAACAATGCGAATAAAATGAAATTATGTTCACATAACACACGATGCGATGACTGATTTTGATTCACAACAGTTCCTGTACGCTATGACATCGAATACCAATCGAGAAACTCACACACTGCTTCGAAACAAACAAATAAACAAAACGAACCGAATCGAGTTGAACTGCCTGTCAATGAGATCTCTAATGGACTAAAGTTTACAACAACGATGGGCTCAACAATCAGCTCTCCTCTCTCACTCTCAAATGTCGTTCGGCTGTGTTCCGTTCATGCTGAATCTGTTGGCTTACTTGCCATTCGTTTTTTATTCGGCTTATGATTCCTATGAAAACACTCTTTTTGTTTTGGCTTAGAGAAGAATTTCTGACATTTCGACTACATTTTATGCAATCAACGATGACGATTCGGCTGTATAGCAAAACAACAAATGCGACAGCTGCTGCTCAGGCCAAAAAGTCGTTTTCGACTTTGTATTGGTTTGACGATATATATGTATGTTCGTGCATCTATTTTTAGATTTTGTTCATATCGTCAGCCTCTTTAACTATAGCGAATAGGGGAAGACGGTTGAATTGATGTCAAAAAAATGCTGTAACGGTTTATCATCGTTTTCGTCTACATGCGAATTTCTCAATGTTTGTGATCGCGACGTATAAATCACACATGAAATGATAACTTTTTGTTGTGAGCATTGCCGAAATGAATCGAATGATTCAACGCGAGCAGTGAGTGCAAAAAATATATGTTCCAACATCATTTCTTGTGGTCCATCACGAACAGAGTTTTGATGAAAGAGAGAGAGAGAGATCGACCACAGTAAATCACCGGAACATATTCTACGAAAGACAGAATGGATCGAGTATCCAAATACACTTGCTTACAATGCAATTATTGTTGTTTTCTCGTCACATGGTGAAATCACATCGCGTTTCATTTATAGAATGAGTGAGTCATATGCCATTTCGTATGGTAACAGGATTAATCGTTTAAAAAAAATTCTTAGAATGTTGCGCATTGTGTGTATTTGTTTTTTTTTCTCTCCGATTATTTCTTCATGCCAATTGGCCATGTTTTCTTGTGTGTCATTGCAATTGTTATTGTTGTTGCTTTCAGAAA
The DNA here is from genome assembly GCF_009176505.1 of Sitodiplosis mosellana. Lineage (NCBI taxonomy): Eukaryota > Metazoa > Arthropoda > Insecta > Diptera > Cecidomyiidae > Sitodiplosis > Sitodiplosis mosellana. The sequence goes on from NW_022595244.1 coordinate 6,674,093, forward strand.
AAGAAGAAGAAGAAGAAGAAAAAACCAGATGAAATCACATTCGAAGGTAAATTGCTCAGTTGGATTGGTGCTTGTCACTCTCCGGCATTTGGCATACGACGATCGTTCAATTCAATTCGCGCAATTAAAAAACATGTTAATAAATTCGTATAAAGATTATGAAATGGGATGCTGTAAAACACATTCATTGCCAATTACTGAATATTTGCGATGTGTGCAAAATGGTTGATCTTCAAGCTCCAATTATCGGTTCACTTGAGAGGAAAAAAAAACATTCACAATATCTCTTTTTTATTTCAATTTTCTTCGCATCCATTGGAATCGATCCAAATTGATTGGCTTGCCGAATGAACGATATTTATCAAGATGTTTGAGTGATTTGTTTGAAAAGCTTTTTCCTTGCGCCTTCGATGAATAACGTAAAATGTGAGGTAATAAAATTTCAGCGTGTGCTGTTGTCGTTGTTGTTTTTTTTGTTTTGTGCGTATGAATTTGGACACATGTCCATCAGTCGGTCAACGATTTATTCATTCATATTTACATTTACGTTTGTTTTGCATTGTGCTAAAAATAGAGGAAATGAATTTTAGTGTTTGCTTCATTGTTTACCTAGTAATAGGGCCGGGTGACTCGGTAACAGCCTTAATTGATGACCGGATTTGATTGTGAAACGAGCCAATCCAAGAGGCGGACTTTTTCATTCCGGGCGTACTATCGACGGTGGTGACACGTGCCGTTTCATCATCGTTCATTTTGATGACCACTTGACCCGGGCTTGGTGTGGGACTCTCCAATAACTTGGTCCATGCTAAATCCAGGGACGATTGATCCGTTGCAATACTTTCCGGTTTTACCGTCATTTCATCACAAATGTACCTATAATCAGGAAGATAACCCAATGCATACGTTTATTATTATTCAATTCGATTCAATTAGGAACTCGTTCATTTTATGCTTTTTTGTTGTATTTTAATTTCCTACTGAATTAATTATTAAGTAATGATCGTTTCATTTGTTGTCTCTTTCATTTTAATGATAATAACCAAAACTGACTGGATAAACGATGTGCCAAGTTTCAGTTTCGATTGCATAACCACCATCACTCTCTCACAAAAGTGTGTTGATTTAGAGACGGAACACCACTTGAAGGCACTCGACAGCAGAGAAAAACACAAATTGAAATACGGGATTCGGTTACAACGAAATGCGTTATTTGCTCATGTTAATCGTATCAACAAATTAGGGCCAATTTATAAAATTGAACACTTAAACTGAAGCATTTGTGTGTGTGTGTGTGTGTGTGTGTGTTTGTGTTTTTAAGAGCAGCACGAAACAAAACTTGGAGCACACGAAAGACACAACCAAACAAAAAATGGGATCAAAGCAAAAGTTGTACGTTCTCGGATTACTTCAAAGCCGAGGTGCTTTCGTGCCAAAAATCAATTTTCGCTCGCCATATTTTGCAAAATTGGCCGATGCTTAAGGTGAAATGTATGCAGTAATAACCATAATTAACTGTAAAAAAATGCAATTTGTCATAATAATTTTGGCATAATTTTGTGCGCTTTTTTTCGACACATCGACTGTCATTGTACAGCCTTTTCCTCGGTCATTTTTTATGGCTCTCTCTCTCTCTCTCTCTCTCGTTCTCTCCACATCTTATAAAGGATAACTACATTGAACATTTTTACTGAATTCAAAATTGACCCGATTTCAACAAAAACGGCTTAACATTGAACGAGAACGAACGAGATATTGTTTAGTTCCTGCACATTTAAATGCGGCAATGAGAAAAAGAAATCGTTATTCTCACTTTTGTGTTCGGTCGGGTTGGAAATTGCGGAAAGATTAAACAAAGAGTTGATGCATTTATTTTTGGCACTGTACAGCTATTTCGAGCACAATTCGACATATTTTGTTTTCGCTGTGCGGCGAACCGGTCAGTTGATCGGTTGATTCGAAATGCCATTTTATACACACCACATTAATGTTACATTTCGCTAGCTGCGAAAGTGTGAATTCACTTCACACACACAGTTCATTTGCGAAATTGGTTTTGTACGCTTTTATTCCTCTTCTTCTTCTAAGAACTGAAATTGGTGCTCTTTGAAATCGCATGTGATGACCGATTAATCACATATAAATTCACTTCGATGTTCTCGTTCAGACAGTATTTATGCGTGTGTTGGCGCAACAGATCGAACGAGAAGAACTCTTGACTGCAGTTGAATGTGGAAAGATTGCTTTTTAATACTGTGTCAAGGACCTAATGTTGCCATCGAACCATATAAAAATAGAACATTCGAATATTCATTCCGAAAAAACGTGATTGATCTAGTTTAAAATACCATGAATATAAAAGGAAGCAACACGAAAAGAAAACACACCAAAATTAATACATTTAAAAAAAGAGGTTAAACGATGTATTTCGGGCAAAAGGTTTCAAAACTGAATAAATCGCTTGGAAGCTTGCTTTAGATCGAATTTGTTTTGCTTCAACAATTCAAAGTAATGATCACTGTTTGATTGAAATATTTCGAATTTTCCAATTTTTCGGCGAAATAACCAACTTTACTACGTGTGATAATAAATCGAACTGGATGTCAATAAAAACAAAGTTTGCGAAATAATGCAAAAGCAGCGATAACGTTGCATGAAAATGATAATATCGTCAATCGAACAGCAGCAGAATTCTGACCCATTCGTTGATATTGTTTTTTAGATAACATGTGACAAAAAATGATAATATTCGTCATGTGATAAAATGATAAGAGTCTATAAATTCACACTCGGCTCCAGCACCACTGAAAATAACCGTGCTTGTTTCTAGCACCGCTAAAAATACATGTTTTTCATTCGTGTTCATCGAACTTCAATCAAACTTGTTATGCCGAGTCTAAAGTTACAGCGAGTCGTTTTTTGGGGCGTTAATTTAATGCTCATCGAATGTTATTAATCATCAAATGCTAATTGAGATATAAAAACAAATCAAAACAAAGTAAATTACGCATGCGCATATATCTGAACTCTATTTGACATTCTAATTTTGCCACCGTACACACAGTTCGGTTGTAATTCAATACAATTTTCGACGCTACTTATCATTTTATTCAATTTTTCATCGCACGTCAATTACATTTTTACAGCTTTGTGACATTATGCAAAAAAAGATGAAATTCATAATATCAGCGACAAAAGAGGTATTCAATAGCGATAGCAACAAAAAGCAATAATGAAAAATATTTGCATTTCTTTGCGCTGAAAACCGCAAGCTTTTTCTGTAGTATTATGCAAAATGCTTCGCTCCGCTCTGCGTTCTTGAGTTTTTAGTTACTTAATCTATTTTGTTATTTCACAACAAACTATTTTTTGGCGCACTACATGAAATGTATTTCATCAAAGTAACTTTGAAGTAATATATTTATTTGCAAAATGAATTACAAGATCTTGGTTTAATTTCTTTTTTGAAATATACTGCCTTTGGTTTAAATTAAATAAATAATATGAGCATAGAATCTAAAATCACTTTAATTCTGTTCAAGACTCAGGAAAATGCTATACGAAAAATTAATGTAATTTTTAAACAACATTTGATAATAAAAATTTAATTGGCGCTTTGAGATATTATGCACCTATTTGTTATTACTGCCACTGTTTTAAATTAAATAAAAAATATGAGCATAAAATTCAAATTCACCATAATTTGTTTCAACACTCAAAAAGTATCTAGAAAAAAAAGCAGATTAGTAGCTCTACATTTCATGTAGTGCTAAGAAACGAGGTGTCATGAAAGGCACGCGAAACGGCAATTTGTTGGTTCTGGTTTTTGGTTATGTGAAAATGAATCGTGGTTCGTGGTTTTTTCTGACAAAACATTGTCGGTCAAATGGATCATATTGCCCGTAGTGTGAAAATGATGCGATAAAAGTGACACGTTTTCATGCTGTGTGTGTGTGATTAACAACATTCCAAATAACTTTTCTCTTTCATTTCGATCACATTGAAGCACCGGAAATCGAATGCATCGACATAAAAACAATAAATTAATCGCTCTATCTCTCTCTTTCGACGAGGAATAAAAAAAAATTCATTGTCATCGATTTGCATACCGTGCGCGCGCGCAAACACAGCGTATGTGTGTGTATGCCCGCACCACAAATTGATATGGATTTCAAATAGTCCGATAATTGCCGGTAATCACGTTTGATTATAATTCAAACCAATTTTCGCGGTGCATTCAATCTGATCAATTGTGTCTAATTACACGCAAATCAACAACACCACCGACACCGTAGCTGGTGTCAGTTTTTCTATCTGGAAATATATCCATAAAAAAATCCGACGATTCGCGTCACATGTACACACAATCTAGTCTTAGTTAGTCGATCTCCACGTATGGAACATATTCCGCACATGTTTTTTGTGTCGTTTTTCTATCGTTTATTATTTTTATTGTTCGACATTTGCATATGAATTCTACGCCACGAGAGAACAAGCGCTGCGAATGTCAGCTGTGCGACGAGACGCGACAAATGAGAGCGCTCACATACTTCGGAATGTGACTAAAACGATTTCGACACAAACCCATGCCCAGGCACAAACACACACTGACGAATAACAGTGAATCAAGCTGCTGATCTGCTAATATTTTTGGTGCAAGTGAACTTGAAAACTTATCAAAACGACGAAATTAAATGAAAAAAAGAGTAAATTCGTTGTAATGAGGCTGTATAGTTAGACGACGACGACGATGAGACGACGACGAAGAAGTTGTTTCATCATTACCGTTGCTTAGGTGTCTATAAATTTTTGCATTTTACTAGCTTCAATGACCCGAATCCCGACGTCGGCCCACGCGCTACCGATATTTCACGACAATTTTCTTCTTTTTTCTGAAAAATCTGCAGTCGAAGTGAAGAAAAAAGTAATGATTAACTAGAAATTATTATTATTTTACGTTGTGTCGGTTTTTATACTAGAATCGTGTTTTACGCCACATCTGACTATAGAATTTTACGGTTCTTTACGAAAAGCGATAACATATATTGCGATTGTTTGACATATTTCTTCAGGAATAAAGAACACGTAATTTCCTTCCTGTTTGTCACACTTTAACATTTGGATCGTTGCTATGACATTATACACGGCTGTGCTTCGCAAGTGTTAATCAATTTTCGAAGAACTCATGATAAATTAGGGTGGGATTTTTTTTCTCTCTATCTCATTTAATAGTTTCTACACTGATTTCGTGACTCACCCGCTGAAATATCCAACTCGATGACGTTTTTCGATTGAATAAAGTAATGTATATCGCAATTGGAAACTGCACACTATGCTTACAATATGCAATCCGATAAAGTAAGAATAAGAGATTTCCGATCACAATTCCGCGGAAAAACAGCTGTGTTGTTGTCGGTTGTCTCTTGTTCGTTATTCAAGTGAGATCGTTTCTCAGCTTGTAAGATTGTTCTAGCGTTTTGTTAGATTTTTATTTACTTCACTGGCATATAATTTGACTCACGGAATTTATGCAAATATCGAATTTTTGCTGATGAATTGCAAAAAACACACTGACTTGTGACGTCAGCCACTGAATCTGGAATCGATTGTATTTCCGATGATACGGGAACGAATTTTGAGAATTCGTTGAATTACCATTAACAGTGAATAGATATTCAAACTGGTTTTTAAGTGCTACGTATTGTTACAGTTTCCGAAAGCCAACTGAACATTATGTTTTCTGTTGAATTCAAGGCGCATTAATTTTGTGATTTTCGTTACAGCCCCTTCTTTCCATTGGTTCGATAAGAGCCGTTGGCAGGATAAAATGTTTGGTTTTTTTTTTTGCTCGATTTTCAGAACATTTATTTATCAGCCATATCACATGAAACTTATTCACTGTGTCACAAACAACAAGTACACATGAACTCATTGAATGCGTCATGCCGAACGTAATGATAAAAATTGCAACCATGAAAAGAAGTTGGAGTTTTGGCGTCGCAATTCGATCATTCTGATGACTTTGGACGATTTTAATCACTTTTAAACGGTGGAGAATGCCATCACTACTGTGAACAGAAGGGCAAACGAACGAAATTGTGATGGTACAATATGATCGAAATATAAAATCAAACACACAATTAATTTCGTAAATTAAAAGCTGGTGTGTACTAAGGGAGGGCGTCACTACTGTGAAAATAATTCGAACAAGTTGAGAAAAAAAGTTTAAAAATAACATTTTAATCGTTGTCAACCTCAAATAAATGCCTTTGTTTTATTATTGATAGTCATTTACGGAAAAACAAAGTTTCTATTCGACAGATTGTGTTATGTTCCTGGTTAAAATTATCAACACCAGTCTCAGGCCGTTTCATTTTTGATTATTAATTTCGGTGTATATATCATTGAGCAGAATGCATCGATTAACAGTCTAATGGCGCATGATTCGTGTACAAAATGAGTATGTGAGTGTGCGCCTGTCTGTTCAAAGGCTGAAAAACGTTGTATCGATCGCATTTTGAATACGTCATTTTCTGCTGACTGGAATAAAAATGACGCAGAAATGAATACGAGAAATTCAAAAAAATGCACGAAAAAAATGCAATAACACCGATAAGCCGTTGTTGTGTGCATCAATATTGTTTACAATCGATTCAGTTACAGCGAAGAAAGAATAAAAGCATACAAATTATTATCATGCCAAACAACATATCGCAACGACAATGTTTTTGTTGAAAATATCTTTTCTCATCAACATCGAATGAGTCCATATTGTTGCTAGCCTCAATCAAAAATATTCGTTTATTCGATTCCGCATCGTAGAAGTTATCGCTTGAATTGAGTCCGCGTCTTTATTTTGGATAATTTGGTTCGGAATCAAAGTGCACGAGACAGACAGACAGTAAAAAGAAACAGTACGAACAATCTTCTTCTGAGTAAAAAAAGAACGATTAATTAAAAATTAATGGCAGATGACAAAGAACAGTCATTTGCTAAACTTTTTAAGGTTTCCGCTCAGTTGAGCACGCTCGCGATTCTATTATCAATATTCTATTGAATGCATGGATCGGCGTTAAAATTTGCAAAATATCATGTACTGTCGTCATAGAAGCATGTTCCCGTGAAATTGCTACGCTCATACGTGCTATAATTGTCAACCGGTGCACGAACAAAGTAGCAAAAAATGAAATAACGAAAATTTTTTGCAAGTGACGATGAAATCAATATGAATCCAATGTTAGCTTTTTTTTCTAGCAAATCATCATCAAACAATTTGTTGTGAGTCATTTTGGTGGATAATTTCTGTTGAAATTCAAGCGAGAAAAAACAACGAATGTTTTGTGGCATAGAAAATAAGATCAACAGACGCGACACGCTTAATTTAAGCGTGAGAGTAGTACTTTAGCAACATGACGATGTGCCGATATGAGATGAGAACATTGAATCGTTTATCTAAACGCTTCTGCGTGTGTCTGTTCGTTGAGGCACACTGCTAACCGTAAATTACGCCATTGTAAAGTGTAAAACATGTAGATTATTTGAGATACACCTGAGCGAGCGTAAATTTTTTTATGACACTTGATCACTTCATGAATATGCATGCCCGACTGACTTTGGACTGCTGACACTGTTGACTGACTCAAATTTACTTGAATTTTTTTGTGAATTATACCGATTGTGGTTGCCAAAAAGACCAGAAAAATTCTGCTTTTTTTTCGTCGAAACATGCATTTACTTCGTGAGTGCAATGTGGATGTATTCTATTTTGCAGGGCATACGTCAATAAACGTGTAGAGACAGGTGTTCCCATGATTGTGAAAATGAAAACAGAGTATCGGGCTCAACAACGAACATCGTAAAAAAACAAACGACACCATAAACAAAATTGTCAATGCACAGATGATGACTTTTATCCTCGTTGCTAGCGCGAATTTTCAAAACAAACCATTTGCTCAACGCTTGAAATGATTGAGTTTCGTTGAAAATAAAGTTCACTGCACTAAGTGCAAGCCGACGAAAAGTACTGTTCAAAGTGCGCAGGTTTCATTTGGCACTGTCCCGTGAGTCTACTATTTTTGAACGGTTCTTTTGAGCGATGTGTAGATGATTTCGAAAAAAAGAAGTCGTCCGTCTGACTTCAGTTTCTAAATCAATGCCATCTGATTTTCTACCCATTGAATTAACTTACTTCATTGTTCTTTCCGTTTCGTATCTTGGAATTTTTGATTCTGGGCGATGATATCGTTCTCTCAAATCGAACAGATAAAAGAGTGTGATAAAAGTGAGTCATGAACACTTTGTGGACACACACCGAATTAATTGCACAATATTTCTGGGTCATGTTCACGTTATCTCAATGACGGCGGTATCGATCAATAGACATAAGGAATTTTCGATGTATGCATATATGTGGAGCGGTGTGATGTTGTCAAGCAATGAATGGTTGTGCGGGCAGAAATATGTACAATATGGAACCGCACAGAGAAATCCAAAGACAGACAGAGAGGGAGAGAGGAAAAAAAAACAATGGAAATTGACACTACTCAACACTCACTTGTTGTAAATGTATTGTTCATCGCTTGGTGCCTGCATTTTCGGCTCTGCCAGTGTTTATGTGTGATAAATATGTTGACGGACACAAGTGTTAACAGTCTGCGACAATGTCACGTTACAAATTTAAGTTTTATGACTAATGATTAATACCGAGCAGAAAAAGAGATTGAGAGAAGAAGAAAAAAAAGAAACAAAAATAAAAACAAATATTAAATTTTTTTGTGTCGATGCTGTGTTCAAAGTTTTAACAAGACCGAGTTGAGAGAAGCGGAAATAAACACACACAAGCAGCAACTATTCGATTCTATACATAAATAAGCACACGGGTCATACCTTCGGCCAAAAAAAAACACAATTGTGGCGATAAACGTTGACTATTGAACAGCAGCAGCAGCAGCAGCAGTAGCAGTAACAGAGCAAGAGAATGCTAGTTTATTCGAAGTTAATTATTTACTAGCAAACAGGTAAAGGTTTAACCAACAACTTTTTTGTACTTGCACAACCAGACGATTTCATTTAAGTAAAAACGATGAAAATAAATAGCAAAACTTATCAACATTTAAAAAAAAAACTACTAAAATCACTTATGATCATTCATAAATATCACATTCGAATGAAATCAGCGCAAATTGAACCATGAACGAATGAACGAACGAACGGAGAAAAATAAATACAATTCGAAGAAATCGGCGCAAATGAATGGAAACAATTTCTTCGACGAATGGCGAGCACAAAATATTACAGATATTTCGCGCTTGTTATTAGTGTTGAAGACGGCTGTTGTGACGGTGAAATTTCCATATGAATGCTGTGATATTTTCGAGAGGAAACACACGCCGGGCAAGCGGTCGGTTGGGCGGTTGATAGCGCACGAATGTCGAGCACACAAAACGCGATTTAATGCACTGATTTGTGAATTGAATTCTCTCTATCGATATCCACACACTCTCTTCAAAAACCGTTTGTAGTCCACTTCAGTTTTAATGCCATATTTAAAATTTGCGCAGATTTTTTGCGTTTCGCAGTGATTGTTACCGTAGCCAAAATGAAACAAACACATACGAAAGAGGAAAACGGCGAACGACGAAAGAAAAAACAAATTTTCTGTTGTTGCTGCTTTTTTTACACGAATAAATTTATTTGACGAATGTCAAACATGAAAAATGAGCAATCGTCAGCTATCGCGATCAAAAAGCATTGTTTTTGTTTGTCCGTTTCACTGGTGTGAGTTGCATTGGAAATCGGAAATCCAATGAGTTTTCGATGTTATTGTTTTGTATTTTGGATTTTTTTTGCCGTTTGATTTATCAGTTGTTTGTTATCAGCTGCATACAGTAGCAGCAGCAATAGCAGTCTCTGAATGCCGGTCCGAACCCGACACACTTTACTCTGTCTATGTTTTGTTTTCAAGTGATTAATGTCTTTGCAGTGAACGTATTTCGAGATTGCTTTTGTTTTCACTGTGTTTTGACAGTGAGAATTCGACGGATTCTTCACTTGTATATTTTTCCTTCTCTTTTTCTTATTGGTCCCACTGAATCGTTTAATTCACACAGTTATTTTTTTCTGCTCGTTTCATTTAACACTTTTCTGAGATGAACTTGAGAGAAATGTGCTCGTTTGAATTTTGCACTCCGTCGTGAAATGCGGTGTGTGGAACTGTTTGTCACCCGTTCGAATCTGAAACTGAATCGTGCTTAGCTACAGAATATCAATCTTATTAATAAACGGAATACGCGTACACACCAGCACCGCAACACACTGCCAAACAACGTAGCACGACGGACGCAAAACGTCACACTTTGATTGTGTATAAGCAGCGGTTAACATCGAAATTACTGTGAAAAAATAAAGAGAAAAAAAATAACAGCAGCAGCGACAGCAACAACAACACACAAAGCAGTCAACCAGCCAGTCAGCCAGTCGGCCAACAAAAACAACGTTACAGGCAAAACGGGCAATGCGATATGGAGATTGTGCATACATGTAAGTGACGGCGCTCATTTTTTCCCTCTGCTCTCGCGTGGGACCTCGCGTACACAGCTCTCTGGCTAATCTCCGTATTATCGCCGCCTGCGAGTGATGTGTTGCAATCGCTCCGCTTTTTTTCTCATTTCTCGCATCGCGATCCATTCAGTGGCTTGTGCTAACGCTATTCCATTTCATTTTGAATCGCAACTCACACACAATATTTGGCGACTGAAAATTCCGCACACATCAATGATGGAGCAAATAACCACACACATCGATGGGTTGATAGATGTTTTGTTTTCTTCTATCGCGCGAGTTTGTGTGCGATCGAAACGATCGGTACTCTTTCTTGTGTTATGTTCCTGTTCGATCGCAAGCGTCGCTTAGATCGTTTTGGCGTTGATGATTCAAATTAATCGAATCGTCGCGAAAATCATCGATTGGGAATTTTTTGCATGCGTATTCGTGTTTCCACAGCTGAATGAGCTCGGTGAGTTTGACACAAGAACCGAGACCATCAAAATCAACGAAACAGATGTACTCACAATACATCGTCAACTCTCATACTCAGTCAATATCGCAGCGGCATTTGAAGTGAACGCACACCATGTGTTTTCCCTTGGGGTTTGAAATGGTTGGCTTTGTTTTTTCTTTGGAAAAATGACGTTGTCGTGCTCACTCATGACGAAGTCGCCAAAAACCACCAAGGTTGCCAATTTGCTTTTTTTTCAGCTGCGAATTTGAATTTAACCTTAAACGGTGTGTGTGTGTGTTCCGGTACACTTTTTTCTCAATCGCAATCATGAAATAAAGCTGTGCTCAAAATAATGCAAAAAATTGATTATACTGACATGAGTGGAGAATGTGCGTCGAGTCAAAGTGTCTATTGTTGCACTAATGACTGTGTTGATATGGAAATTGGGCGAATGAATATCATCGCTATATAATCAGTAACCGGTAGTCGGTGCTCTTCTTCTCGAATCAAGTTATGCTAACGCTAAACACTCATGAGAAAAAAAAGGATTGGAAAATTTGCATGCATGTTCCTGGAATTTTTGATGTGGACCTTTGGAATTGACTTGAAATTAGTTTGGAATCGTCTTCAATACATGATTTAGTAATTTTTGCCACACATAAATCTGGCTTTAAACACGAACAATGCTTTGCAAATGAGCAACAAAAAGAGAGCATACGAAGAAGTCGAGAAAATGAGCATAAAATTGCCACTTTGGCTGATTTCACCGACTGGTTTGGTATGTCGAATATTTATTAGTCGATGATGTGTTTGAATAGCATAAAGAGAGAAGAGAGAAAAAAACGTCATGAGTATATTTTCTGAAATGATCGATAAATGATTCACTTTGCAAACGATGCCTCTTCTATCCTCAAGGCGATCGTTGGCGTCGAACGAATTTCCAGTTCGTTGAATCCTCCGACATTCTCTCAATCGGACGAGAGGGTTTTACCTGCTGCCAGTGTCAGAGCCCTCATCAACATTTGCATAAACGCAAAAACGTTTCCATTGTGAGCGAATCGGTTGAAGAGGTGCAGCACCAGCAAAATCCATCACTCAAATTTCTTGGAACTAATTTCAAATGGTTTCATTTGTTGTTGTTGTGGTCGATAGAAGATGACGTTCCCACACATAACATTTTAAAACATCACACTTGAGACACGTTTCATTAAATGGATGTGATGGAATATTCCTTAGCTCAGCTTACATCATACAATCGAACGAACGAACGAACGAACGAAAAATATCGCAAAAAATATTGTCAACAATGCTTGAAAGTGCAGAGCCCGGTTGTGAATCAATCGTATTTTCAATTCGGCGAAACAAGAATGAATTCGTTGACGTCTTGACAAACAGACACACTATAAACTCGCAATGTGGTATTTTCTTGTAAAAATGAACGGTCAACAAAAAAAACACTTACCAAGCGCTTTATGATTTTGACTATGCTGTAAAATTGAGTGTTTTTGAATTGGATGCTTCTAACTATGTTTAGAAGTAAAATTTTGGGTAACTTTTGAACCAAATGCTTTGATTTGTTTTCTTTCAAGACACATAAAACCAACATAAAACCAAAAAAAACAAATATTCAGCACTAACCTCTGTAAAAGTCAATAGAAAACTGAGAGCATGATGGCAGGACACAGATTGGCCAGTGTTGTTGGGTGGCACGCTGTAGACCGTTATGAACCTTTCTATGCGATTGAAGTCAAACACAGAGAAGAATAAAAAAAAGAAATAAAAATACACACCATAAGCATCTATCATTTCTTTTGTTGCCACCGCTCTTCGATACACACCGTTTGCGTGAATGTGTACAATAGTTTCAGTTGATTTTTGCAATTTGGCGAATGGCAATAAGAAAGACGTGAGACAGAAATGATGCCCGAGAGTGAATGCGAGCGAGCGAACGAGCGAGCGAGAGAAATAACTAGACCGAATCATTCAGCATGATAAAATGGCAACAAGCGACGAGATGTGATTAACGAGAGTAGAATCCATCTCAGGGCACATGCAAAACAATGCGAGACGCTTGTCTTCACTCGGTTTGATGTCGATTGTTGTATGGTGTGTGCATGTCATTCAATCATTTAAAATTCGCCACAAAAGCGTTGAGTTGTGCAAAATCTCGCACCATTGTACATGTACACACTATTTTGCGAGCCCAATCTTGGTGTGTGTTGTAAAATAATGACCGAAATTACCCTAAATTTTTTGCGCACACAAAAACTATTGTCCGATGCTCGAATTTTATGGAACCAAATGTATTTCTCGATTTCGTTTCTTTTCTTTTTCCTTCGCCCGTGTCGTGAGTGTTGTGTGTATGGACGCACAACAAAACGCCGACAACGAAACCAAAGAAAAAATTACAAATAAAAACCGGTCATGATTTTGTGGATTGAAAGGTTTGAGGTTCTTTTTGCGCATACCAATTATTTTGAGTTGGCTCATTTTTTCGCCAAATGCTTTGGAATTGGGCACACACCGAGAAGCAGATGAAATTCAAAAGTTATTAGCCACAAAAGAAAAAAAATATGGTATTGCCACGCTTCAAGTGACCGTGAAATTTGAAGTGAATCAGTTTTTTTTCATGCTGCTTCATGTCGACAATTTATATTTGCACATCGATTTGGCTTTTGATGAGTGCTGGATTCCATCGCAAACAGCGATTCTGACAATTCCGCGATTATTTGCACACGCGCCGAACTGATTGATCCGCAAACAAACTGTGGACGTCATGATGATATGGATACCAAACTGGGCTTTTCTATCTAAACCAATGACCAAAGCCAAAATAAACCTAAGGAGTCTTTGTCTTCGATGTACAATCATCCGACCAAAATACAAACACAACTTCCAAAAAGAGCCTAGGACAAACACAACTTCATCCAACTCCCATCTATCGTCAATTTCCAACAAAATGCAAAACACACAATCAATTTTCAATTTCAAGACTGATTTTTATTTCGATAACTTGGTAATCTATTTCAATGTGTTTTTTTCATCATTTTTTTTCTCAACGAATTTGTAACTTGTAAATATGCTTTTTAATCAGTGATTTGTTGTGTTATTCGGTAAGTCACTAATAGGTATGTAACCATAGTTAGTTCCATCTTCTTACTAAATAAATAAAGTGTAATTTTTTTGTCTGACCATTTATATTCTGTTTTATTTGAGGCAACAACAAAAAAACAAAAACAATTTTCTTGTTTTTCGTTCGGTAGCAGTATTTCATTCGATTCTGTGGCGATTTCTGTGTCAAAGAATCCAAAAACCGAAATCTTGGATATGTTTGTATTGAAGCAGAAAACATGGCGTTTTATAGAGGTAAATGGTTACAAACTGGCAAAAAAACATACCGTTTGCGTAAATAAATCGTATCCGAAATGGTGTATGACATGATTCCAACTAATCGAATCGAACTGTTACTTGAAATGATAACGATAGAAAAAACATAATCCGAAAACAACTGAATTCGTTGTGTCGCAAGCGAAATAAAATGAGATGGTATTTTCACATACTCAACGAACGAAAAAAAGAACATGTAGCGGTTTTATTTTTCAACAATTACATCGGCTAACAGTTTGAAGCGAAACAAAAAAAATGTCCGCATTTAAATATTGTTATTTTGGGTCAACATTGATCCCGTTCTACATGTACAGTGCACGCATACACATTCTAAGTTCAGACAGTTCAATGATTTCAGCATTCCACATTCAACCTTTATTCAATTAGTCGCGACGCTGTACCAAATAGTCCCATCGTATCGCATTGCCATCCAAAATGGGATAAAAAAAAACAACCACCCATTTGGCAATGATTGTAATTCCAGGCATTTTGGAAAATATGTGTACCCAAAATATGTGCTTTTAATGAGTTTAGCTATTTTTCTGTTTTATGTGTATATATAAATAGATCTTCTGTTGATTCGTTCAGTATATTGCGGCTACGATTGTTATATATATATTCCATGGACTTGTTCTTTCTACGTACAATTTTGTTTTGTTTCAAATCTCGGAACATGATTAAATAAGTTCAACAAATTTCACAACGAGTAGTTTTCATGTGAACAAGCTCTTAAAAATATATACATTTAGTTTTAGTTTGTTGTCCTTAAAATTAGTTTTTGGGAAGCTTCAGTTTTGTTTATAGTGTTTTGTTGTTTTCATTCTTCTTGAAGTAGACTTTGCTCTCTTTCTCTATCTCTCTCTTCGTGAAATTTAGGTGCATGTGTGTAAATACTCTCTGTTCAAATAGATTTTCGTGGTGTTTGCTGTCATCCAAGCCTTTTTTTCTATCATCAGTTCGAAACAAAAAAAAATCATTCTTACTCATCTCATTTAAATTCTACATTTCGACCGCTTAATCTCTGATTTGCAAATCATTTACATTATACAATCCGTTGCATTTTCGCTTTTTTTCCGTTCATCAAATCTCTTCGTTTTTTTTTGTTTTGTTTCGTTTTAATACATATTGTAAATGTTTACACTTTATTACAAAAATAAAATTGAATTGGTTGAATCGGTTGTCAACAATCGAAACTTAATTATCGCATTTTATTTACATGGTTGTTTTCTCCTCTTCTTCTTCTCCAACCTTATTTATCATTGAAGTAGTAGTAATTTGTAATGCTTATGCTAAAGTTGAATAAATTTCTTCATCCTTGCAAAGTGGAAAGGACCAAAATTGAAAATGATTGTTGAGAAAAACAAAATTGTGATTTTGACTTATTTCAAAAAAAAACATAAGAAATGAAATGAATTTTAAAATGATTTGCTAATTTACACTGAATGGTGCGAGTCTAGCTCGGTCTAAAATACTTTTGCCTAGAGTGTAGAGGATGCTTGTTAAAATTTTGGATGCTTTTAAAATAATTTCGTAAAAATAATTGCAGCTGAAGTTTTACTGGTATTGAAAATATTCACGGAGCAAAGCCATTGAGGCTTGTCATCACAAGAGATCGATGATCACGATTCAAAAGGGCGGCATTTTGATAAAAACATACAAAAAGTATGATCGAATTTTTTTTTCTTCTGCTCTTCATCAAATAGAACACGATTGATTCTAAATATTCCAACAAAATGTTTACAAAACAGTGACAAAACATGCCCAATCGCTTCGCTCCGATTACAAACGCTTCCTTTGTTGTTGCAAGCGAAAACGTAAATAAAACGTGTTGATAAGAAATGTAAACAAATTGCCTTAAAATCTAAAATGAATGCCAAATCGTAGCCAAAAGGGAGGAAAAAATAGAAGAATTTAGTTGCAAGTTAAAGCCTAACATTTTAAACGAACTTCTATCAACATTTTGCAGAAGTAAATATGGTTGATGTTGGATCGGTTTCAGTTGAAATGTTGCTGGAGCATTTTAAGCGTTGTCTGCTTCTCTAATCCGGACGATAAATGGCAATTTTTGGCAAGAATTCAATCATCAACACGTATTCCAGCATTGAGTTTGTGTCACATTGTTGTTTATTTAATCGCCAGCGTAGTCCCAGTTTGTTGTACAAATGTTGATTTTCCCATTCCAACAGTTTGTTGATTGTGTGTTGTGTCTAAATGTTGTTCCCAGATGAAAAATGAACAGAAAAAAAGAACATTGTTGTTGGCATCATTAATTAATAATCTTCTAAATTGGAAACAATTAAAATTTTCAATGCAATTGATCCAGAAAACACATGTTCCACCAAATGGCTGGTAGTATGTATTAGGAAAAAAAAATATGTTTACTTACTCGTTTACTTAAACATATCACAGGCCAGAAAGAACAACCTAACGTACAGCAACAACAAATGCATCCGCAAAAAAGCCACTTAATGCTGTTTCGAAAGATAGAGAACAAAAAAGAAAAACAACAAGCTTAGTACACATGTCGAAATACCATGGAAATAGTGAACGAAAAGGTAATTGCAAATAAAAAACAAAATCGGGGTCTTACTTTAATGGTAAGGATTTCTTTAGAATATTATTCACTCGGCCAACGGTCGCTTTGAACTCTTCGGGCGCTACGCGTGATTGCAGGCCAGCGGGGAAACTCGTGTTAAAGCTACTACTTAATCCAAAACTGTAAAATCAAAAATAGAAACGACCATGAAAATGCCTTGAGCGTAGAAAAAAAATAGCGTTGGTGCTTTGCATTTTGTTTTCTGTTCAATACAAGCAATGGAGAAAAAAACACCAAAAACATACACAGTCATATTTCCAGTGCCACGAATGAGGATGGGTTCGGTCTTTGGTATGGATGGTGGAAGTGGTTCCTCATCTTGTACATCTTCGTAGATTGCATCAAAGTCGGCCATAGTAGAGAAAAAAAACGACAATCGATCGCGCGAAGTTCAATCAAGCGCCAAATTGCGATGTGTATAATATGGTGTTTTGTGTATTTTGGCGTTACTCGTGGAGTATATATATGGTTTGGACGCAGCGCGCACCACTGGTGATCGGTGTTTTTGTGTATATTTTTGAAATGCACGACGAATCGTTGAATACCGATCGGTTGTTTGTCACTCTCTTTTGCTATCGGCGCTAGCGCACACACAATGAAAGGCACGACTTTTCTTTGATTTCACGATTTTCTCTCCTCTTGTCTTCAATAGCACTTGGCTGTTTTGCAAACACAAACACGTTTCGAATCAAATGATTTTAAAAATGAAAATATCACGCGTGCACACACATGAAGCTACGGTTGACCAATGTTATGGCCAATGTGACAATAATGTAGCAACAAGCAGAAAAAACCCGAAAATTTCTTTTCTAAACTCGACTTACACAACTCGCACAACTCAACCAGACAGTTGAATGGTGTGTTTTGCGTGCTAGTCACGATACCGTGAATAAAAAAAAATGCTGCGAAAATTGATTTCACAAGCAGTCTCGTGAAATCGAAAAGAAACTCGAAATTCCGAAAATTAGGAAATCACATGAGGCGGCCCGAATTAACTGCAAACGAAACCGAAATTAACGAATTATTGGAACAAAAAAGAAAAAAAAACTTGTGTGGCCAATTTGTTCGTTCTTCTTTTTTTGTCGACTTGTTTGGAACTAGAAACACATTGAAATTCGACGATCCATGTAGTTAGACACACACGCGACTTCGCCTTCGGAACAATGTTCACTCCATCAAAACTGACGTAGCTGACGCGAATACACACTTGAACGAATATTGTGTATGCATGAAAAACTCGTCTCTATTTTTTGTTTCCTCTTCTCTCGTCTTTTCACAGCTTCTCATCGAGAATATTTCAACATTGTGTTTGATGATTTACGATTTAACTGTGTGACCCGACACAATGTTCATCGAATTACCTTTCCACTGCATTTTTTTCGTACTCGCTCGTTATCAAAGTTTTTCGGCACTTCTGATTGATCCACCAAAAACAAATTCCGCACTCTCTGGCTGTGCGTTTTTTTTTCTTCTGCGCGCTTGTTCGGCGTAATATTTATTCGTTTTAATTTGCAAATGATATGACAATGTGATTTTCTTCTCTATCACGCTCTCTCCGAAATTCACTTGTGCTCTCTATCTGCACGATTATCAATGCATGCAGCGTTGCGGATAACGTTTGACGAAAATGAAATCGAAACACGGACGATTGTTGTTGGGATTGTGTTTGTGTGTTGATTGTTATTTCACATGCATCCCGCACACGCACATTGGTCTAATAGCAATTGCTTTTTTTTCTGTTTCGTTTGTGGCAAGAGATGGAACTTCAACGGCTTGTATACGATACATATACACACTTACACGTGCGCGTAATTTACCCACAAACAACAACACCAATGACGATGAAATGCTCTTAAGTGGATGTGTGTCATTGAAACCAATACACCAACACTGTTGACTTCGCACACAAAATTACGTACATTCGTTTTTCGTTCATACAGACGGATCGTTTTTTTTCTCTGTTCCTTCTTCTTCTTCTTCTTCACGTTGTTGTTGTTTTCGTGGTCTTTGTTATTCTCGGTGCTTCTTTGTTGTGTTTGGCCAAACGTAATTTTGTTGCTTTTTTGCGCTTTCTTTTTCAAATATTGCCTACAAGTGTATCCGCTGTGAGTCTGAATACACACCAACCGATATTTCACAACAACATTGAATTTGGTGTGCTGTTATGAAAGACACGAACTACTTTTTTTTCTCTTCTTCGTTTGGAATCGTTCTGTTCCCTTTGTTTCCAAAGTCCAATGAAATTGTTTATGATTCCGACACTTTTTCAAACACTTTATTCACTCAATTGGTTTATTTTGGGGCGGTGCTGCGATTTGCAATTGAGACAAATTTTAAAAGTGCGTTTGTTTTCTTGTGGCCACTAGCAAAAATGTGCAGCCACTCCATGCAAATGTTTATGCTCGTTTGTGTGGTTCGTAGAAAGAGAGAATCACCATTCATGTAATAATGTCGAACAAAAATAAACGTCGATGACAGCTTCATTAGATGCGTACGGTGGTGTTGGTTGAGTGTGATTGTGTGTGTCAGCTTGATGTACTAACGACATTTCAAGCGAACCCCATCAAACCGATTCGCAAGGTACTTTGCTGGCAACATTGACAAACGGTACAAGACTTGATATTCCATTCGTGTCGCACTTTTTGAATCAACCTATTTTGGAATGGAGTTAGTTTAAGAGAGAAGGAAATGTTTGTTATACTTTTGAATCAAAAAATGTTTCTTTTGTATGTTTGAATGAGATGAATTCAATAGAAGATTTTTTTAACATGAAAAAGGTTGAAATTCCCACTTCTAAAAGCAGTTCCATTCAAACCAAAACGTATACATACTTAGTGAATACTTAGAAAAATACTGCGATGGCAACACCGAATGTACTCGAAAACTCTGCAATTTGACAGCCGTCATATTTACATGATTATTGCTTATTCATTGAAACAACAGCAAAGCGCCTAACAATAATTCTTGAGTTAGTTTTATTTTGGAAATTTGCAGAAAAAACGAAATAAAATTCAAATATGGCTGATAAAGACAAGGACAAGAACAATCCAAATCTCGGTTGCTTGGAAGAGGACGATGAATTCGAGGAATTCCCTGTTGAAGGTAAGAGTTTTTTTTTCGTTTTTCATGCAAGTCATATTCAGTGTTGGCAACAGAGTTTGTGGCTACTTACAGTCACTTTGTTAAAACGACGCTGTTTTTCGATGGGAATTAAATAACAATCACACCAGAAAATATTTCAAGTGAAGACTAATGCTATTTTTTTCGATTTCACAATAGAATGGGCCGATGGCAAAGAAAACGAAGACGAAGTCAACGTTTGGGAAGACAATTGGGACGACGACAACGTAGAAGATGATTTCAACAATCAGCTCCGTGCACAATTGGAAGCCCAAAAGAAATAATTCCATCGCATTTCTGGCGATTGTTCTCTAATCATAAGGTCCATGAATAAAGCTAAAGTGATTTTCATATAAAAACCCAAACCGCTGCTGTTTTATTTGAGCAATTAATTGAATGCACCAATTGGTGCAAATAACATAACCTCAATTCTTCTATTTGAAATGAATCGTTCATCGATTTAAGCTGTGTGAGTTGCAAATCAATCACTAATTCACATTCAAATGCCATTACCATTGATTTAGGGATGCAAGCCACACACTTTCAATCTATTTTCGGTGAATCTCCTTATTGAAGAAAATGTTTTAAAAGAGTCATTTTTTCAGCAAACGTCGTAGTAAATCAGATAACATTTCTAAAGACAGTGATTAATAGCGGCCTTTTTTAGCAGTGCGATTAGGAAAAAAGTGTTCGCTATCGTCGTTATCCATCGGAGTGACGCAAACAGAGCATAAAGCTCAATGAAATATCGCTTGAATATATTTTATTGGAATATATCGGCAAATAAATGCCAGAACATGACAATTTTTCATGATATTCAAGATTGAATGATGATAATCGATTTCCATGTCTGAAGAGTATGTTTTCTGTTGGTTCTGTCTGCGTATGTTTACATGTCAAATAATTGTTGCGGATTTTTCCATTTGTTACGACTGATAAGAGATAGCAACTTGGTGTATAAGAATTTTGGAGTTGTAGTACACGAGGTTCTGTGAACAGTTATCTTTTAATTTAGTGGGTTAATTATAACGCTACCAGTTTGAGGTAGTGAATAAGACTGATTTATTGATTAGAATTGTATTACATGTCATCATATAATAACCCATATATTATCTGGGCAATTGTTGATCGTCCGGCGCATATTTCTGCACACGAATGCGTATGCAGCTGTCTGGTCGACTTTATATTCATATTTAATACATTCGTGTCTTATCCACTACATTATCTATCATCAGTTACGCGCATATCGTACACACAAAAAAGCCAATTCACCTCTGAATTTATTTTTCTCATAAATTTTTACGATACTGATAATAGATAGGAAAACTTTGAGATAAGAAATATTTATAGACATTCATTCCATATCATTACAAGAAGAAAGGAAAAAATATGAAAAATTCCTTGATAGCATTTTGTTCTGTTGACAGCTAATTAAAATGTCTAACATATTGTTTTAGTTTAAGAATATTTGATGAATTATCACAATACAGTTTTCAAGTTTGCAAGCTATGGCATGACGCTAAAGATATACACTTTAAAGTGATTTGAAGTCCATTTTGTATGTTGATGTGACTTTTTAAACCGATATTAATATGATAGAAAGAAGAAATCATTGAAAATCAATTTATAATCTATCTAACAACGAATAAAAGTGGACAGAACTTGCATCATTTTCAGTTATTGTTTTGGTATACTGCTTTCCATTCATTTTCCCTGAAGCAACTATCTATTAGGTCCCTATGCTACCGTGTATGCTGTGTGTTATATAGTTTAATAAACAGTCTTTAACGTTACATATGTCATAGATGTTGCTTAGAATATGAACGCCAATTTTTCAAATATTTCACTGAACAATTGAATTGATTGAATAAATCAAAATTTGTTCAACCATTCTTCACCACAAAATCATTAGGATTTCACTTTCTGGTCGGACAAGTGTTAGCAGCTAGTTTAACAAACATAATGCTAGTAAGATGTCAATATTCATCTAATTGTTAACGCAAATTTTCTACGCATTTTTCATACGAATTGACCATTTTTAATAGATCCGTTAACATATTTCGGAAATAGTTAGACTCCTATTATTTTGCACATCGTTTCTACAACCTTTTAATAAATAGTTAATCAGAAAGGTTTCCTCCAAAAATATTCATCAATTTCAAAAATATAGCAATTTGAATTTGATGTGTTTTACTCTTCATACAAATTTGATCATTTTACACACAGTACAAATTCCAATTGTTATATTTTTTAATCATGAGGGGTTGATGTATAGCTAAATATCATTTGTATTATTAAAATGTTCATTTTTTGTTGTTTCTTCATTTCGATGTTATGCTTTTGAACGCCATGTAGTAAGAATAGACAGCCTTCGGGATCTGTAAATTAGTGTTCGTTAGTTTATGATTCAAATGAAATCTTATTTTTTTCATAGTCACAATAACGTACTCTAGTGTATGTTTCCAAATTCAAAGCAGTAATTCCAAATGCATCATATTGAAGTGGTCTGGCTGCTTTTCCAATCATAAAGACGAAAAACTTCTGCAAATTGACTGGTAGATCTTGCCAATTACTCTCGTACAAGCTGTCAGCCATTTTCTTGTAGTTGTCCGTAGCCAATTTCCCGAAATAACAGTACAAGAAGAGGTACACTATTCGAACATATAGTACAAACAGAAGGTAGACAACGTCAGCATTGAAGTCCGTGATTCGCTGATTAAATTATGATAACTCAATTAGTCATGTGTCGGTATTCTACGACATTCCACAACAATTGTTCGGAATTATTTCAAACGATCGATTGAACTTTAGAAAAAGGGGTCCATAACGTTAAATTCCACAATCGAACAATTTTTGGATGGAGAATCATTGGATGTGTCGGACCTTTTCTTCAAAATTCGATTGAAAACAAACTCCCTGAGGCGTAGATACGGCAATTGAATAAAATAAAACGCAAGATAAAACATAACAAACTCACCCGATCAATATGAAAAATGACAACAGCCAATGTAATTACACTGCATACGAGTTGTGACAAAATATTGAATCGATAGATTCGAGCGGATGTAAAAAAGAATCTGCGAAAAATCATACGAAATTTCAGCTATTCGATTAACCCATGTATTTTTAGTAACTATATGTGAGTATCAAGTGCCTTATTCTTAAAACTCACTTCTTGTAAGCCATATGAGATTGAATTAAATCCTGTAGGATCTGTCCATTGTTCAGGTTTTTATCGAATGATTCAAGCTGACGCAATAAATGTCGGAACATTTTGTAGGAAGCATCTTGATGAAAACAAACGGATATGAAAAGTATGAGAGGCACATAGAGGAATAATTGTGAAGATTCAGCTGCAATCACTCCAAAGCATAGCACTGTGATGTATCCAATCGGTGTATTTGGTTCCAGTGCAAACTATTTTAAATTATTTTTCTAGTAAAGCTGTGGATTGAATAATGTTCAGCATCGAAATATCCCACCCATATCCAGCAGTAAAGAATCGAAAGTAGAGTCAAAGTCATTGCAACAACAAACAAGACCGTTCTTGAGTTTTTAGTTACTTATTCTATTTTGTTGTTTCACAACAAACTATTTTTTGGCGCACTACATGAAATGTATTTCATCAAAGTAACTTTGAAGTAATATATTTATTTGCAAAATGAATTACAAGATCTTGGTTTTATTTCTTTTTTGAAATAAACTGCCTCTGGTTTGAATTGAATATATAATATGAGCATAGAATCTAAAATCACTTTAATTCTGTTCAAGACTCAGGAAAATACTATACGAAAAATTAATGTAATTTTTAAACAACTTTTGATAACAAAAATTTGATTGGCGCTTTGAGATATTATGCACCTATTTGTCGTTACTGCCACTGTTTTAAATTAAATAAAAAATATAAGCATAAAATTCAAATTCACCATAATTTGTTTCATCACTCAAAAAGTATTAAGAAAAAAAGCAAATTAGTAGCTCTACCTTTCATGTAGTGCTAAAAAGGAGCCGAGAGTATATTTGAAGAAAATCTCCAAAACTCGTTCACTTTTATTATTGGCTCGTGCACATCAACATAGAGGTAGTTACTCGATTTCTATCTGAGTCAGCTGGTCAGCTCTAAATGCGATTCATAAGATTGTCTGTAATTGTCTTCAATAATAAAATCACATAATGATTCTACCACGATTCTTGTAAACGCACCATTGCTGTATATTGTGAATTTTTTATCGTTACATCTTTCACAGATCTTGAATGGAATACAGACGAAAATTCCTTCAAACATTCCACTCAAATCACTGCATTATTTCTTTTGGTTTTTTGAAACTAAACCACATGCATACTAATTTCTCATCATTGAAAAGTTGTTACGTTTTCGTATCAAAAAATGTTGAAATAAAAGAAGAATCAATTAATTGTGTTTTTGGGGACATAATTTACCAAAAGTTTTCACTATTTTGCATACGAAAAGCAACGCGATAATGATGTGTTCAAGGGAGAAGAAAAAAGCCAAGATCGTAATTTATTGGTTGACTTTATCTCGTTGGTTGTCCATTTACATAATTTGCATATGTGCACAAAAAGCCAAAACTCATTGGTTTGGTTTCTTCGCTTCGAATTTCTTCATCACATCGCATACCGTCCACATGTTTCACTTTGCTCTGGATTCTCTGCGATTTGGTCGTGCAGAAATGTTGGGAACATTGATAGAAATGACTACAAATTAAATGATAAACCGATCAAAATGGACTGATCAAAAGACCAGAAGAAGAAAATGGGAGAAAAGACTATGGTATAAATTTTAACAAAAACAAGAGCTCCAAAAAAACCAACCAAGATACCGTAAAACGTAAAATAAAATACCCATAATATATGCCATTGACCCACTTCAACCAGTGTGTGTGTGTGTTTTGATTAAGCCCGTGAAACTGCTTAATGCACAGAATTTACACAGAAAAAAAATGAGTTAAATAAAAAAAAACGCAAAGAACACATCAAATTGAATAAAATACAAGTTTGACACAGACCAAACAATAACATCAACACAAAAAAATAACAATATTGATGACAACAAGAAATAGCGAAAAATTTCATATAATAAGAAAATAATCACTTGGTGAATCTCATCATCATCAGCATCAGTGCCCAAAATAGTGTACCATAAATCAGATGACAACCAATAGAAACGGAATTTTTCAGAGAAATTCAAACGTTAGCGCATTTTCGAAATGTAATACGTGATTATGAATGGGCTTGGACATTGTTGACCGTTTGATTCGCTCAAAGTTCCGTTAGCGCATGAGAAAATCTCGATTGTATTGTCAGAGATATGTGTTCAGTCAGAGATATTTGTTTCTTTTTATTTGTTTTTGTGTCTTAAGTTTTTCATTCGTTTTCGATTTTATTCGACTAATAACAGGGCGAGACTGATGCGGCCGAACTCATTTGTACAAGTGTCATTTCATTGGATTTCCGTCGACATCGTCTATATATCACACTAACAAAGGGAGGGAGAAAGATAGAGGGAAAGAGAGAGAAAGAAGGAAATAAGCGACGACGATAATATATTATGATTTTTATGTGTTTTTAATTGGCTTAAGTAGTCAGAGAGCCACGTAAGTAAAGCCACCCGATTTCGTCGCACTCATGAAATTGATAAATCTTTTCGCCATATTTGGTTTTATATATTATATGTCGTGCTCTGATCACAACCATCTTTGCCAATGCCACTGACTAATGAGCAAATTAATGCAAAAACTTTCTTCAAAATCCTTGTAATTACTTTCTTCCATTTCCACACAAAACGAAAACGAAAACGGTATCAATATCGACAACGACGAAGGCAGGTGAAATTGTACGAAATCTGATTATGGCCACTTTTGGAAAAGAGATTTATTGATTTTCGATTCGAATCGATTTGAAATCTTTTTTCGAACATAACATTTTCAAACAAATCCACGATTAATCACGACCGCCAGAAAAAAAGAGCCACAAAGTAAATACGCTTGAATTAAATCGGAGTGACCTTTGTGGATCAAATAACACAGCTGGATATCCAACACAAATTTTGTTTCTCTCTTAAATTTAACATCAAAGGCTAATGACTTACCAGTTAGAAATCTGATGGTTATTATCGAAATCGGATAGAGTGCTTGCGGGGTGTGTGTGTGTGTGTGTGTGTTCGTATAAGTCAAGAAAAAAAATAGCAGCAAAATCAAGCGATTTCCAGTTCAGCCGGCTATCATTCCATTAGAAATCATGTTGATTGATTCCGTCCGTTAGCTTCACGTTACGTTACGTTTTCTTTGCAAAAGATAAATCAAAAAATATGCAAATTTTCATAATTATGACATAAATGCGTGTCAAAAACGTTTTACATGCAAATCGATCATTAATTTTTGTCGTTTAGTAATTTGATGAAAATTTATTTGACAATTTCTTTCTGTGGCCATTTCATATCTCATTCGCGAATGCGCATCGCATCATCTTTTGGCGCGTTGAAAAAATCACACACACGCTGTCCGAAGAATGCTTTTAAACTTCCGTCAATAAATGTTGTGATTGTTTGTGTGTCAGCGATCAATTTTCATTAATTATTTTAGCTCACGATACAAATGACTATTAGCTGTCGATTGCAATGACAATCAAGTGAGAATGAGGAAAAAAACAGCATACACATTTTATTCGACCAGCAGAAATCTGCTGGAGGTAGTAAACATTTAACAAAACATCCATCATTCGTTTTCGAGTTGAAGAACGATTTGATAGAAAAGTCTCCCAGTTGACTCGATCGTTTATTCGCATGTTTTGCACATCGTCAACGACACGCCGAAACAATCAAGTCGCACACAACTGCGCACATACGAGAGATAAACAAATCTAGTGGCTTGTATTCAAATTTATTTCTCTGGTCGGCTGATCCAATGTCAGGCAAGTTATGATAAATTGATCTGATGTCGTTATTTTTTTTTCGTCATTTTACCGTTAGGTATTTCGTAGCCGCACATATTTTCTATTAGCCGGAATGATGGGAAACTACCGCTGTTTGATTACCAGGCTTTGTTATGCGCTAAATCCATCACGCTGAATAAATTCATGCGATAGATTTATGCGATAAATGTGATGCGCTCGCTTTGCGGTGAACGAGGTATGTCGCTCTTCACTACCGCTTAGCTATGCGTTCACTGCAAAGCATGAACGTTCATGCGTGAACAACTGAAGAGCAACAGACTTCTTTCACCGCAAAGCGAGCGCATCGCATTTATCGCATAAATCTATCGCATGAATTTATTCAGCGTGATGGATTTAGCGCATAACAAAGCCTGTTGATTTCCAAGTGCAAAATCCAGTGAACGAATTAACAACACAAGACGAAATGAAACAGAACGACATCAACCGAACAAAAAAAAATCTCGACGAAACATCATGACGTAGCGCAGATGCAATTATGGAGTTTTAAATTAAAGTCAGAGTTGTACGCGTGTGTTTTCTTTTTCTATAATTATTTGCCTATTTGTTTGATCGCCCCTCGATTTTTTTTTCTTCGGTTGTACCGTATTACGCGCAATGAAACAAACAAAACGGTTTCGGTGCGTTCAAGAAGAAGAGATCCAGATGTCAAATATATCAAACGTAAAGCTCTTGGTAAATATGCGTGAGTTGAAATGGTTTAAATGGCATGTGGGCTCTCTGGATTAGATAAGAAGAGTGAGACGCTTTTATTGTTTTATGAGCAGAAAAGCAGTACACACATAAACACACCGGTCCAACGGGTTGTGGATGTGCCGTGCGAAAAAAAGGCAAGAACAACAAGGAAAATCGAAATGCGTGCACGAAATGATAAATATCTTTTCCAATTAGGCATGTGAAGCGATCTCTCACGCATCCACTTGAAATTACGCGCGCTCACGCGCACCCTGCCCCATCGTCGCACATACAAACACAGCATAAATGGAAAATGTGCCGTTGCCAAACAAACAAATGTGTTGCTCTTATCGAACCATTGCAATTCGGTTTGGTCGTTCTGGTTTTTTTTCTCTTGGTTTCAAATTCGGCTAATTAAAATTGCTTATAGCTTAGCCGATGGATGGCTGACGGTTGTTGTTTTTATTTTCTTTCTCGTTTTGTTGTTTTAATACACCCAAATTCCATTTGATTGGTTATGTGTGTCAATTTGAATTGAATAATGTGTGTGTTTGTGTAGCGTTGCTCTTTATTTCTCTTCATTTGGCGGTTTGTACATTTGCTCGGTCATCCATCCATCCGTCTATCTGTCAGATTAACTGAAAATTGAATGATATCTCATTTTCGAAATTTATAAATAAATCAAGTCGTTGTCTTGTTTGTTTAGTTGTTTTCAGTCGCTTGTTTTTGAACCGTCACATTGATGACGACGACCATAAATGTGTGTGTGTGTGTGAGGATTGCTCGCACAACACAACGCACCAAATGCTAACTGTAAATCTACGAAAAATATCGTGGGTATGATTCGGATTTTATCGGCTTAAGTATCGCTTAGCTAATTTTCGAAAACGAGCCAAAAACAATGCGTTCGCATTCTAGTTGAAACAAAAACCCCAACAAGCGGATCAGTTTTAATTAATTCGAATGAGATTTTACGATGCAAGAAGTGTCTTGTTTTCAATATCTCTAAATTGGAATTGTCGACTGTGCTTGATCCGCATTAATGCCGAGAAACGACCCAGATTTTCAGATCGAACACACAATCATCGCATAGAATTTTCGCCAACTCAATGAATGCTGCTGCGGCTTCTCATGCGCTCGGGAGAGAAAATAACAGTTGTAATTTCAATCACAAAACTTTTGCTGTGAAGGCGAACTAATGCAAGACCAAAGATGAACTCAGCTTATTAACCTGAATGAATGAATGAAACTGAAACGAATCTCACGCGCGACGTGTACAACACACAAAGAAATTTTCGCTTAATTTTCGCCGCCGCTGAATTATTTTGTGTTTCTCTTTGCCAAACACTAGAAAATGAGCACCCAGAATTGATGAGATGGAAAATGTGGTTCGACTCTCTTTACTCTCACTCCGAAGTTGGTGTGGACTCTCAAATTGGCTGTAATCACTCATCTTGTTTTATGCTTTCCACTCAGTGATTGGACGCAGTTTTGATTTCGATGCTTATAAAACGTTTGAGTCTCGAACTTCGTCAGTATTTAGCCAAACATTAAAGAAATTACCGCAAATTCAAACGTTATCATGCAGAGTGTCTTGCGGACTGAAGTTCTAATGCAGATTTCACGTCAACTTCGACAAAATTCTTGAAATAGTGTCAAAAGTAAAAAATTAGGTCTTCAGAATTTTCGTTGAAATTCAATATACTTTTCTGAATTCTAAATGGTCACTTTTTTTTCTTCATAAATTTGTACACTTCCAAACACAAACATTTTGATGTACTACTCAAAAATTGAGAAAAACCGCTATGTCACATTTGTTCAGGTAAATGAACTTGTTCGCACCCAAAATGGAGAATATGCAATTTTCGATCAAAATGCTTCTAATTGGCCAACTTGCCAACTTGCAAAAATAAGGCACTTAAAACGATTAAAAAGCACACAGAGAAAAACGAACGCGCCAAAATGCTATTTATAAATAGCTTGGTGAATCTGTGATTGACCTAGGTGAAGCATTTGTCTGAGCCGGTGCAAAGCTTGGACAGCAAAAATCATTAAATAGCTTTCGTTGCGCTAATTATAATTATTATCGTCATCAATTCTGCTGAGCGTGTACACAATCCAAAAACGTTATATGCTTAAGTGAGCTTCCATTAGGATTTTTTCTTCTTCTTCTTCATCATCGTTGTCATTATTATTAAAATTTTGTCGAGATTTGAATTGTTGCCGCTGCGCTGTGAGTTGAGCGTTCATAATTTGCGTTTCATTCTAATGTATGCGGCCACAAAAATTTTCTCATGATGAACTACAACAAACGACTCAAACGCTCGCACAAAAAGACAAAGACAAGCACACACACACAGTGCGAAATACGTTTAAAATATCTGATGCGCATTAGTTACAGCTATTAAAAATCGTCTTGCGAAAATGGGTTTAAGGTACAGCTGATGATGATGAAGAAGATCGGTAAATTGAATTAGTGAGGTTTTTGTTGGCGTTACTTCGTTTCGACCGAATGTAGAAAACAAAAAAAACGGAGTCAGTCAAATAGAGATTTACGAAGCGATCCATGAATCATACATTAACCTTTGCACGGCTGCGTTTCGCCGTGTGATAATAGACGAAATGGTGTGTATTTTCCCTTAATGAGTTCAATATTCGTCGATGTACCGTGTAATTTGGTCTGATGATTTAAGACGCGAATGATGCTGCTGCTGCTGCGGCAGCCACTGCCACACGGTTTCATTTCGTCGAATAACGGCTAATCAATTATGCATACTCTCAAGGATTTGCAATCAGTGTTGCTTGGATTCGCGTAAAATTTTCAAAAGAAAAAAAAATCATTTTTACCGTTATTCTCTTGGCCCCAACCAAAAAATAGGATGATGAAGTTTGCATTTGCTTCGATTCAGTTCATTTCCATCATTGTCAGATTTTCTCAAGCCAATCCCATCAAGATCGGCACATGCAACAGACGAGAGAAAGAAAAGCATGCATGAAATCCGATTTTTATTGACTTCACCGTAAATAAATTCACGTAACATAATGTAAAAAAGTGATTATTCTCGTCATTCTGTCAATATAAATATCACATTAAATTCAGTTTCAGCCGGAATGCAGCACCGGCGACGGGGAAAATCTTCCGATGCATGGTATGCATTTCAATTGTTCGAACTAAACGGCAAAATTGATACCGTACCACGAAAAATTCGTTCCTCATTTTTATTGTTATTACGATCAACAATTTCGGAGTTTTATTAGTCATAATTTTCCATTCCGTCATTTTCAATTAAAAATTTCTTTTCTTTTCCACGTGCATTTTTTGAAGCGTATCTCATCGCATCGGCATGCAAACGCATCCTATTCATGGGCCAACATCCATTATTTTTTTTCGGCAGCATGATTAAATGTGTGTGCAGTGCATGCGTATTATTTGTTCTTCACGCGTTACATAAATATAATATCCATACTCCTCGGATATGCTGCAGATATCGACAACGAAATATGAAACGAAAAATTCAGTGAAATGATTCGTTGATCATAACCTCCGCATACATGTACATTATAATCATGGGGAGATGAAGAAGGAAAAAAACGGCGTGTAAAAATTGCATAGCGAAAAATCCGAAGTGACCACAAGCAAAAACAATGGGCCACTTGCTAAAAAGCATATGTACGTCTTGCCGTCTGTTGTTTTTTTTTCTGGTGGTGGAATTATACCGCGCAATGGCCCAATGAACGAATCGATCACTCAAGTCACATCCAAAAAGCAAAAACAAAACGAAGTAAAATGAAAACAAAACTCTTGGTCCAATATTTTTCCTACCGGCATTTCTTTTACCAATCCATCGATTTTACCATTCATTCGTTCATTTCTTCGTTCGCATATGTGTGTGTATCTTTTTTGTTCGCCGTTTTTAATTCAGCAATTGCCGATTTTTGCATTCGCCTAACCGTCGTCGATCGTCGATCGACGATCCATCGTCATACATGGGCAAAATAAACGCTTTTGCTCATTTTTTAATGACATTAATGTACTCAACTTTTCGATAACAACCTATATGTGCAGCCCAACGAGATATACACATACACCAAGTGTAAATATATTATTATTACTTTTAAGTACAACCGTATTATTTTACATGCAAATGCATTCGCACATCAATCGATTTTCGTGCGTAACGAAGTCATCCATGTGTAATCACCGGGGCACAGTGTGGCTCCTGAGAATGCGTTTGCAAGTGGAACAGTTTAGAAATCAAATGGAAATGAAAAACCCACAGTTCCGTCTTAAATGTTTTGATCGACCTGTAATGGATTTCAGCCACAAAATTCAAACACTACATACAGTCAGTAGAAGAAGAAAAACAAAATAAGAGCCGAATTCGGTTTCGAGTGTGGCTTGATTTCATATTTTTGAGATCATTGCATCATCAGCCCGACCGACACACACACACACACACAAAATTCACTTGATGCCAAAAATGCAGCCAACAAAATGAATATATAAAACGAAGTGTTATTTTACAAAATATTGACTTTATATCCGATCCGATTGAAAGTAATAATTGTCTTGGTTTTCTGGTTAAAAGATTAGTGCTGTTGCACGAACACACTTTGTTCTGTGCGCTGCTGATTCGATCGGATCATGCGGCTTTATTTTTATTGATTTCGAGATCGAGATCGTAATGCATGTTTCTCACTGTTTTATTAGCTTGTTTTATGATTTTATGTTATTCAAAGGTGCATTATTTTTCGTTGTTCTTTTTTTCGGCGCAACTACAAAACATTTATTCCAAAATGAAGCGAGACAGACAAATACAACCGACAACAAAAAATGATTGCATTACACAATAATATTTCAATGAAATTTCGATGGTGTATTTTGTTTTCGGTGTGTATTTTTACTGTTGTTTTATTGCTATGACCGAGTTCTCCTGTGATGCAATAGCTATTTAATATTAATCCGAACCGTTTGTTTTGGCCCCATATTTTGATGAAGAAAAAAAAAACAGCCATTGGTACAAATATGCGCTGAAAAGTCCTCGCACCCAAATCAATGTCCGCTTCAGTGCTACGACTGAGAGAGAGAGAGAGAGAGAGAGAGAAAGAAGTGAAGCTGATGTGGCGAGATATGGCACAAAAAACGTGATTGAAACAACATAAGAGAGAGAACGAAGCAAGCAAGAAAAAAAATCATGGTAAAATGGTGTGTGTGGGGGAAGTGACAGAGTAATGGTTAACTAAAAAAGAAACGAAGCCAAAATAAACAGAAGTGTTGCTGTTTTTCTTTTTTTGTTGTTTTTTTTTCTTCGGTTTTTCGGTCACTCTGATTCGATTTTACATAAAAACGTTGTCTCTTTGCGCGGGCCAATTAAAAAACAATGTCGATCGATCGGTTTTGTTTCGGCAGCATTTTCATTGCGCGTGTTTTTCTCTTTCGATTTGCCATTGGAACAAATCATATACATACACAGAGACAGAGACAGATACAGATACAAAAGGCTTTTTATTTTACGAATTGCGAAGAAAATGTTGCCCGTATCGTAGGTTTTATGATTAACAACGATCGACAGTTTCATTTTTAATTACAGCCGAAAGCCATTGATTGCTTATGTTTTATAA
Organism: Sitodiplosis mosellana; assembly: GCF_009176505.1. NCBI lineage: Eukaryota > Metazoa > Arthropoda > Insecta > Diptera > Cecidomyiidae > Sitodiplosis > Sitodiplosis mosellana. The sequence goes on from NW_022595244.1 coordinate 6,707,461, forward strand.
TTTAATTGATAATATGTGAATATTAAATTTGATGTTGATTCGAGTTTCGGGGTCAGATGCACTCTATTGAAAATTGATTGTATTTCATGTGCGCTTGGTTGCATCCAGGGGCTTAAGTGATTGCACATTCGTCGAATGGGCACACACGCACTGTACACGGCAATTTTTGTTTTCCTGCACGATTCTATTTGCCTATGGATCGCATGTACTTTGTTATGCATTCTGTGTGTTATTTGGGTGTGTGTGTGTGAGTGAGTGTGTGATTGTGCTTTTCCTCGTCTTGTTTCTGATTCTTCGCGTTTTCAGTTCGCGTAATTTTATTGTTCTTAATTGGTACATCCGTACATCAAATTTATGCGCATACGCACGACTACATAGTATTTTATTTGGGAATTCAATGTGTGGTGTTTTTTTGGCTGCTGTTGCCGCTGTTATTTTCGCATGCAATGCGATTAAATATACACCAAATTAGTGGTTAAATATCATTTTGGACGGTATGAAACGGTTTTTTATGCTTTTCCTTGAAACAAATCAGGCATTCGCAAATCGACATGCTGTCCAATTACAGTTGCTGCCCCAATCGCAGAACCCATCAAATGAACAAAAAACTGTTTGTGCTTGTGCACAAAAACCCAAAATCATAAAATATCATGATTGGAAATTTATGCATTAGCATCTTTTGGTGAAGCTGATGATGTGCAGGGAATATGGAAGAGAAAAAAAGCGGTTTCCCCATTTTCACAGTTTATTCGCATGCCTTGCAGTCAAATTCCTCCGGATAAATTTTATATAATTAAAATTAACAATCGTATATCCGATTTTTATTGGAAGTAATCATCGATGCTCATCAATTTATCGGTCAGATTGTAATTTCTACTTTGGGTTACACGCACCGAGTGAAAAAGAGGGAGTAAAAGAGATGGAGATATTGGAAAGAAATAAAAAAAAGAACTTTCGCTGTAACCGAATGCACTTTGATTTCCGACTGTCTTAATAAATCAACATTATATTCATTTCATTTGGAAGAAGGTTCATGCATTTTGCAAGGAGCCCATTGAATAAGACCGATTTCCTGCAATGCATTTTGAAACACGGCACAAATCAAAACCGACATATATGTTATAGACTCGCTTTTACCGTTACCACCATTTTTGTTTTTCGTTCACATCACATTTCTGTTAATTGACTTTAACGCGAATAAAAATACGAGAAGCTTTCCAATATTTTCGATTTGTTGTTTTTAATTTTTGATTCTGTGGCTTTGCACAAAAGCCAATAATAATAAAAGTAATCGATTACGAGCTGTAATCATGTGAACCGATGTGTTTTTGTAGCTGTTTTTTTTGCTTGCTGATTACTGCGATTTGCTGATTGTGCACTCTTGCATTAGCTGCAATGAAATGCGGCCGTGTTATCACAAGGATTTTAAGTAAACATTGAGCCAATCGATTGATGCAGCGAGAGAGTGATCGAGAGAGAGAGAGAGATATAGAAAAAATATGGTTCCGTCTTATAATCGACAACACGGTAAAAAATCTCGCGTGCTGACCATCACCTGAACTTCAATTTAATAATTGGTGCAACGCGCATAGAAAAATTTATTACCTATTTCTGAGTGTTCATTCAAGTTCTTCGACGTCATGTATCACAATCACAAGGGACGTACGTTCGAAATTAAGCAGCCACTTCCAATTGGTTGCACTTAGGCACGACTCTAGAATGCATCACATCTGATTGCAGTCGAAAAGTTAAGTGCCGAGTAAGGCAGGCAGGCAAGCAAAGCAGGCAGTTCGGTTGGCGTTCAATTATTGCAATTTGGCATTACGTGAACTCGATTAGGCGAGATGTTTATTTTAACGGTTGCCGTTAGGCGGTTTTGCACTGCTCTTGAACATGAATTTTGATTAGAAAATCCGGCCGTTTTCTATTTGCAGCCGTAACAGAGCAACAAAATATGGCATTCGTGTTGAAAACATGAAATTTTGTGTTGGCCTATGACTTTCACAGGGTCGAACCAAAATTAACTTGGTTTTTTTGTATTTTTTTTCTCTTCTTCGTTGGTTGTTTTTTTTTTGGCGCATTTAATTGGAAATGCTGCACCTTTATGATATCGCTGCCTGCTTTGCTTCTGATTAATCTGAAGCGAGAGCAACGACGCGCGCACGCGGGCGCGAAAAAAACACACAGAGTCTCGTGCAAAACGAAATATAACGAGAAACAAAATGAAAGTAGTAGTTGACACCAAATTATGGGGTATAAGTCGCATGAAACGAGGTAAAATTAAATTAAATGAGATTAATTGAGGATGAAACTCCTATTACCAACCGTCGAATGCACACCAAATCATTCCCGTTTCAATCATTTTTATCGCGGAATAAAATTCGCACAATCTTCGCTGCGCGCGCGGGAAAATTTAATAATTTCCAGTTCTTTTTTTTCACTCGTCTGTGTTTTGTTTTTTTTTGTATTTTGCTTTGTTGAAATGCTCGTGTTCATCATTTTTGAAATCATTGCATGCGCATCGACGCCTTGGTATGTGCCAGTTTTGTGCAGATTCAAAGCGATGTTGTTGCTGCTTTTTTCGTTCAGTCAAGGTGTTACACACGCAAACATTGTTTAATTGCAAGATTCATGGATCGTGAATGTGTCTCTTGCCCTCTCTGTCTGTCTGTTGCGTTGTGCTGGCTGTCGAAAAATGCTTGATTGTGGTGGCCAAGAAATAATGTAAGTGAGCGAGCGAGCGAGCGACCGAGAGAGAGAGATAGAGAGTGTGTGTATTTTGTGTTGGTACACAATCGATTGCAAGGTTTTAATGACTCTGTGTTTTTTTCGACCGAAAGAATATCATTAAAATGAAATTTATATGGTCAAAATGCGAATCTACCTCACCTCACAGAGCTGACCATTCGATTCATTCATTTATGCATTCGATTCGCAGATAAAAAAAAAATATGTATAAACAGTATCGAAAACCCCGAAACCGAACACAAAAAAAAAACAACCGTCCGGCTCCAAGACAATAACTCAATTTAGAAAGGAGGCGCATGCACAATGTTTTCGTCTATATGACGAATAAAACGCATTATATTCGTTATCGTCGTAACCACCAAACCGATTTGCATTGGACTCTTTTTTTTCTTTCTTTCTTGGGTTGTTACATGAAAACAGGTACCTAATTAAGTCATTTATTTTTTTATTAACAGCACATTAAGAAAAACCGTTCTTTCATTTTTATTTTTCGGTTCACTCTGCCTCGATTTGTTGGTTGCCTTTTTCCTCTCAGCACACGAATGATAACATTGCTTCGGCTTTTTATTTTTTTTATAGATTTGTGTATGATACACATGCGGAATTCCAAGTCATTTGCTGTGCATGAAAAATACACTCGAATGTGTCCAGCCCATTTCGACGTCGTTGTCGTGAAGATGCAACAACAATCGCTTCGATTTTTCATTTTTCCATCTTAATTTGCAGAGCCTTGCTTACCTCACTGTTCACCATATCAATTCATATTCACGCTTTCGACCAAACCGAGCTCATTCGTTTCATTTCAGTGCAGCGTACTTTTTTTTGTTCGCCTGTTACCATAACACCAAGAAGAGATAAAACACAATAAAAAAAAGGCAGCACACAAGGCGATAGGGAAACATTTTGAAATTTGCGAAGATGAATTGAGAAATTCGTTTCTGGTGAATGAATGTGCATTTTGCGAGATGTTTTATTGTGTTATTGCTATCAATAAAAACGCAATTTATTGGACTACATTCTATGTTGTGGTCGGTCATTTCGACAAGCGCAATAAAAATTAAATAAGAAATAACGCACAAAAACGAACATAAAATTGAGACCAAGAAAAACGCAAAGTGATCGTTCATTTCTTCATTTGCTGAGCTCTCTTTCTCTCTCTCACGCGAGTCGTACGAATATTTCATTTCGTGTGGAGGCAGAAAGATAAGAACCGTAAGATGCTCGAGCGCTTATCATGTGATCGGCATCTTCGTGGCAGTGCCCCAGCCAAATGGCTAAATCGACTTTTATTATGGGCTGCCGTATGTGTGCGTCTCTGTGTTTGTTGCTTGCATAATTCGAATCCTCCGTAAAATATTCCGACAATTCGCCGTGTAAACAATGCCCCTTGCTGCATCAAATACAGTGGAGGAAACAACATAGCGCATAAAATCCATTTTAAAATTCGCGAATGCATAAAAATTTCACGAAACGCATAAATTGTTTTTTTTTGTTTCTGTTTCTGTTTCCATTTCAATTTCAACTCGCCACAATTACCAAATGTACGCGCACCGCACATTTTACGTGTGGCTTTCAATAATGCACCAAAACCCGATATATTATAATTATTATTCTGTAAAAGGAAGAGACCGCGCGCGACGTATACACACATTAACAACAGCCGAACAGCCGAAGATAAGAAGAAGAAGAAGCAAGTAAAAAAAGAAGGCAGGCTGTCGAACGAATCGATAGCCGAACAAGCGCACATTATTTATGCGTTGTAACTTCCAATTGAGGCGAGGTGATAAAGTCGCGTTATGTTTTTGTATTCACATTCATTCGGTGCAACCGACCAGTTTGTTTTCTCTCACATAATTTTTAGCAGCATGATCACTTTGCTTTCGCATTGTTATTGCTGGTATTTTTCCCCCTTTGTTGATATTGTCGTTGTTGTTGGTGCGTTTGTGAGATCTTCCTTATTTTCTCGAAAACATTGTTTCGATTTAGCACAAGCGAACGAAAAATTTCGAGAAAAAAAAGACGGTCACAACGAAACCCATGCATCCTCATCCATATCAATGCCCAGTGTGTGTATGTGTGTGTGTGTGTAGTACACTTCATAAATATTCAAAAATGCTGTTCGCTTCGAAAACGCCCGTGGAGAGGTGTCAAAAATTATTTAAGTAGATTTTTTCTTCTTTCATTCGGTTGTTCTCTTTTCTCTGCATTATCTCTTCCTTATGGGCCTGCTACAGACTACATTTCAGTTCCTTGTAGTTTAGTTGACTTTATGTGATATTAATAGTGCCAGATTTGATTTGTGTTCATGCTCTTGTATGTTGTGGACCATCGAAAGTGTGGTCCCTGCTCCTACCGATTGCTCGCAATTCGTTTTTCTCTCTCATTTTCTTTTTTTTGCGTTTCTGTTTTCGCCCGTCAAATCGCTTAGATTTATATGTGAACATTTCCTATGTATATATTAACAGCATTTATGATATAATTACAAAATGTTGGAATTTCAACTTCATTACGAATTATTCGACTTAACGGTCGGCTGCCCACGAAATGAATTTCATTTTCGCGGTGATTTTACCATGTGCCACACTCCGCGTAAAAAGCATTTGAAATGCAAATGTTTGCCAACACACACACAATTTCGATGATTTACGGCCATCGTCGGATTAGCTGCTATATCTATTATTTACTGTAGAAAAATATAGATTTGTAGTTGAATGATTTACATATTTTAAATGAACTTGAAAATAAAATTTCGCTTTGATGATGTTCGTTGAAAATCAATGAAGTTGACCACCATCGCCGCCGTTGTTGTTGCCGCTATTATTTGTTGCATCCAAAATGATTTCTACGAAAATTTTCTTGTTATTTTCCATGACAATTGACATGGCTTAAGAACAAGGAAAACCCGCAGTTAATCGTACATGAAATGTACATTTTCATTACAATCAGTGGTACGCAACTGCGGCTTTTGTCTTTTTTCTCTCTTCTGTTTTCTTCAGATCGGTCGGACGTTTTGATGTTTGCCGCCTTCAATTTTTGACACACTGAAAACCTTTCCGCATCCATCAGTATCGCATTCGTGTGACGTTTGTACCAGAAATTGCAGTGCGATTTTTTTTCCATCGTTTTCTGTTCTTTTTCTTCGCAATCGTATCGCGTTCAATCGAACGTTTTGTGATCAGGAGAGAAAGAAATGTCAGTTGTTAATATCAATATTGGTGCGATTTGTGGAGGAAAAAAAAATTTATCGCAATAAAATGTATGCATTTCAGTTTCACTAGACACAGTTCGGCATCGCCTGTCATTCAAACGGATGACGTTATTCGGTTCGTGTTTTTTTTCTCTTCTCTTGTGTCGTGTTGAATTCGACGCACGTGCAAATTTATGTAAAAAATTGTACATTAATTACCGTACTTGCCCTGTCGACTGGTGTCTCCCTCCGAGCAGCCAACATTGTACATTTCTGGATTCGGTTCAACTGTGCGTCTCGCACTTAATTTCGTTCATCGCGTATCAAACTTCTCTCATGAAGCGAGAGAGACAGAGAGAGACAGAGAGAGAAAGAGTGAGAGAGAGAGAAAACCCAAAACCGACTGACGACTCAAGTCGTAATCGCATTAAATAACATACAATTGGCGTAAACGAAGATGAAGACCGAAATAAAAAAACTTGAGACGAAACCAAGCCGGAGAAGAAGTAGAAATCATTGAATCGACAAAAGATTGATAGTTGATATTTGCGTATGCCTCTAGGCCGTGTACAATAATTATACGAGTGTTATGTTGGCTCTCGTTTAATCCAGCGTATGCATAAAAAAAAGATTTGATGCCAAGAAAAAAAATCCATCGTAAAACGAAGAAGAAAAAAAGATAAAATACTTGAAGCGAGCTACAGCCGAACCGTCGAGATTTGAAGCGGGACAATCCGCTTGGCTGAAAAGTCGTGTGTACTGGCTGACACGCCATACATTTAACGCTTAAAACGGATGCTCAAACTCCAACGAAATGATTGGATCGATTTTCTCCTCGTTCGTTCACAATTGAGATGCTCGCATTAACCACCACGATAAAATCGATGCTCGTGTAAATTTTCGGTTTCTTCAGTCATGCCACTGAATCGTATCAAATGCGATAAAATTGTTTTTTTTCCTTCTTTATAAATTCGCTATTTAGCCAGAGAGACAAAAGATCTGAGTCGCTGATCTCGATTGCGCGGCTGAATTTCAATGAGTTGGCTACGATAAATATATTCTTTTTTTCTCTAATGTATTCGTTTAATACGATTGTAATCTAGCCTGTCCACTTTGTATTTTCGACCGTTTATTTTTACTCATTAGTTGAACAACAGCCATTTCTCAGCTTTCTGAGCCGTAAAGAAAATTGGGTGAGATTTAGGAGTCTAGATACATAATAAAGAGATTCAATGTTTGTTCACATTTTTTATGGCGATTTGAATTTTATGCTTCCGTTTATCGCTCTCAAATCAATTTTAACGATGCGATGGACGAAAAGAAAAATTTAATTTACTTGCAAATTTCAGCGATCGATATCATGCGGTAACAATGAAACTATGGCATAAATAGAACTTTATGTCTTTATCTTGTGGTTTTCAATTTCATCTATGCGTAGATAAAAAAAATAAAAAATGGTGTGCGTGAATGCGTGTGCCTTGATTTGCCAATACGATGAATGTGCGTATATTTATTTACAAAAATGAAGAGGTTTGACGCAGTGACACTGATGCAATGGCGCATAAGACACCTTTTGTGAAACGCTTTACGCTTTACTCTCGTCATTTCTGACAATTTAATTTCAAGCCGTTTAAATGCGAAATTTAAATGAAATAATACATAATTATAAAATTAATATAGCCGACGCCACAGCAGCAGCAGCAGCAGCAGAAGAAATGAGAGAGGGGGCAAAGCGATGTGTGTGTGCGTGCATAAAAACTCATGTTGCGCCGCCACAACGATTATTATTTACATTTTTTGGCATTGATTTGCATGAATTTAATGTTGGACGGTATGATTTTTCTTTCTACATGGGCTCCATTTGCCGCCGCCGTCGTCGCTGCTGCTCGCATATTTCGCATGTGCCAAACAAACGAAATTTGAACTTTTTTTTCTCTCTTATTTCATAAATTATCTTATTTTATTGCCAAGTCAAGAGAATAAAAAAACAATCAGAACGGACAGTTAATTGAAAAAAATCTTCGGCAGTACTTACATCGCGTTTTGACTGAAATTCATCAAACAATTACACATTAGCTGTTGTTGGTTCGTGCGCTTTGTTTTACCTCTTTTCACCATCATTAACAGCATGGATGCTTTGTTTGGTCAAAAAGCACCGATAAATTCACGAATTTCAGAATTACGATGGAACGAACAGACAAAAAAAAACGGCATCACAAATTCGACTTTTCTGACCTAAACACGTCTATTCGTATAATTTGCATGCATTAAATGCTGAATGGAAACGGAATAGCAGCAGCAGCAGTAAAGAGAGAACTTGGCGAACACTGTGTGCGTTCAGTGACCATGTCCATTACGTCAAACAATTTCAAATGTATAAATAAACAGTAATTTCAGTTTTGTCTATATTTTTAAGCTATTAACCCGAAATTAACTGAAAAATATACTCGCACACAGCAATCAGCATCATCGATGTGATGATTATGCGATAGCCGGACCGAACCAAGCCAAGCCGAATGACGGGCGGGCTGAGGAATGAATTTGTTTGTGGTCGAAGCAATTGCACAGAAAATGGCATGAAACCAAAATGAAAAGAAGAAGAAGAAGATGGAGAAAAAAAAATCAACGTGTCAAAACCGAAAATCTCAACATGGATGCGACGTCTCGGAAAGTAATTTAAATAAATCGCAACAACAAGCTCTTGACCAAAAAATCAGGCAGCACGAGGGAGAGAGAGATCGAGTCAGTGGGTATGAATGAGGCGAACAAGAGAATCCAACGAGAGAGAAAAAAAGCTTTTAAGTGAATATAACGCCAGAAACATATAATTATAACTCATTACGCCGAATACTTTTGTATCGTGAATATTTAATATATATAAAGCCTGAGCCGAAAATTTCTTTGATCTTCGTTGTTCGTTTTCCCGGGCGATTGTTTTTTCTTCTTTTCCTTCGTTTTTTCTCTCTCTCTCTCTTTCTTTCTCACTCTCTTGTCGGATAATTCCGTCTCTCATTGAATTGGCCATTTTCATCGAATGGTCTTTTGACATTTTGACGAGAGAGAGAGAGAGAGAGAGAGAGAGAGAGAGAGAGAGAGAGAGTGAAACGCTCAAAGTACCGAAAATCTTTTAAAATATATTTAATTACGATGGATGCAAACAAAAATGGGCAATTATAAAAGGTAAATGATTTAAAACATTGGGTGCGAACACGTACACACCATTGCAAAGCGTGAGGTACAATGTGTGAATGCCGGTTTTTCGCATGCATTTTGCTGGGCCAAAATGCAACGATGGTCCAGGCGGATGTCGAACGCACTTGCGGATATGCAACGTAATCATTTGTTGGCGATTTTTACGGCAAGTTGTGTGAGATACGTCCAACTGATAAGAAGCACCAACAAACAAGCGAATCCAATGAGTACCATCGTCACACAAAAAATTCTCTTGCCCCTTTATTCCTCACATAATTATAGACGTGTATCTACGCCGTTTAATTAATAATTATTTCCGTTTGCAGTCTTCGTTTATTTTCCGTTGTTATTTGAAAAATGTCTTTTTTACGATCGGACTTGATGAACTCGGCCGTAGTTGTCGAAAGTGATATGTAGAATGAATTGCAGCCAACAGTGATTTATGCATAATCCCATTGATGATGCGTCTGTGAATGGTTGCTTGAAAGTTAATCAGCATGGAAACATTAGCATATTTTATCACTGGTAGACACCACTTTACTACCAGTGGTAGTGCAGCGTGAAATGAAGCAGCAAAACCACACAAAGGCCAATTTTATTCATTCCACGCGCTTCATTTTGTGTGAATGTGCGCAGAAAAGTCAAAAAAAAACTTAAAAACAAAATACATAAGCGTAACCACTTAAGTGCTTTAATATCCATTTTGTTGTAATGCGCGCACAATTCCGTTATGAGAAAAACAAAATTATGCGCCGAGTAAATACTAAATGAATCAACAAAAATCGACATGGCGGCGGCAAGTAAGAAGAAACAAAAAGCCTGGTGCATTGCCACACAATTGACAATGTGGATTAATTTCACTTCGTTCCGAATCATGATTTTTTCTGTCTGTCGTTTCTTCTCTCGTGTACCGGAAAATGCATCAAGTCACACGACACACCGAAAACCACTCAAAAAGTATCAGCGCAAATACTTTTTGCGTTCGCATTTTTTCTGCAAATGCTTCGACGTCATTCCGTGCGATGTTATGCAAAGACGACGAAATCAAAACGAGAAGAAAGAAGGAAGAAACGAACGGTTCATTTGCGTATAAATGGACAGAAATTCGCTCAAAAGCATCATGCCCGAGATAAAGTGTGCCAATCAACCGCAATCGAAAATGATCACTGTCTTCTTTCGCATCGCATCGCATTTTTTTTTGCCTTTAATTTGTCAGCAAGACAAATTTTTTCTTTCAGTTTGTTTTGGAGTTCGCACGACCAGTTTGCATGTGGATTTATATGCAACAAAATCAGGAAAAAATAAAAACATTTTTACGACGGTCTTTTGGTGTGTTTTTTCTTATCGAATTCTGAACGAAGTTTATTTGAAATAATCCTATTTGGTTTTTGGACTTGACTAATGGACACTGAACCCAATGCGCATGTTCAAGAGTGAACAAAAATATATCAAGCATAAATTCACTTGCAACGTCATTCGTACTTAGCATTTACATACCAATTATATTTATTCTTATTGCATCAGCATTTTACATTGTATCAGCATTTTTTATTGTATCAGCAAATTTGTTCAATTAACCATTTTTCAATGAATCGAATTAATTAAAGTAAAACCGTGAGCAATACAAGACGTCTTTTATTTTAGTTCAACTTGTTAATGTAGAGCTTCTACATTAAATGGTCCTTCGACTTTTACGAACATTTTAACGAACATTTCAACGAAAAGAAAAAAGCGGCCCGTTACAAAGTTAGCTCCGCTACCAATCAACACTGACGACGAAAAAAATCAACAGCAAGAAAAAATAAAAAAAAGAGTCCAACCAGTGCCAAAATTAGCTACCGTGACACTAATTATGTTGGCAATGGCTGCCATAGCTCCAAATATCGTGGACTCCGCACCAACGGATTTACTTCAACGCGAACGAAGACAATCGCCACATTGGGTTTCGGGTGCATCGTATGATTGCCTCGAAAAGGAAGTTAAATTCAGTCTCGACAACTTTATAAAGGAAGATCAAGAGCATTTCAAAGCGATTGAGATCGAAATCGACGACACAAAAAAAACAATAAAGATATACGTGTTTTGCAGCCTGTGTGGAAATACGATTCTACATATCATTGCATTCCTCATGAAAAAACGAGCAAAAAATTTGAAAACAAGAAAAAATCAACAAAAAAACGATTATTATTTACAACAAAAGGAGTTGAAAGAAAAAATGCGCCGATTGGAATTGGAATTGCAGACATTAGCAAGCAAGCCGACTCCAATGCCAAGAAATCTACCAACACGCATTGAAAAGCATGTGCAAAGCAGCGTAATAACAATCAATGATGCTACCGAAGCACCAAACAATGCATTAATGCCATGGGAGAAATAAACTAAGAAAAAATTTGTTAAAATCAAAATTGTAATTTGAAATGTTAAACGTTCATTTAAATTAATTGTTGTTTCCCTATTTCTGTAATAATAATTTTCTTTTCGTGCCCGGGAGTATGTTCAAGAGTGAACAAAAATATATCAAGCATAAATTCACTTGCAACGTCATTCGTACTTAGCATTTACATACCAATTATATTTATTCTTATTGCATCAGCATTTTACATTGTATCAGCATTTTTTATTGTATCAGCAAATTTGTTCAATTAACCATTTTTCAATGAATCGAATTAATTAAAGTAAAACCGTGAGCAATACAAGACGTCTTTTATTTTAGTTCAACTTGTTAATGTAGAGCTTCTACAGCGCATAATTCGGCGATAAAAAACAAACAGGTGAAATGATTTTTATGATCGAACCCAAATACCGCCTGGAAATGGATTTCTTTTGCTCTTTTTTTCATACCATAAATCTAGCAATTTTATGTGCTAGACCATCAAATTTCAATGGTGCATTCATTTGAAATGAATCTCACCATTTTCATCCAATCACACCGTTTCGCAGCGGAAATTAAACGGGGAAACAAAAGCACAAATATCCAAAAGTCACTCTGTGAATGAATCTGATCAGTTGTTCATTCAATTTAAGTCATTTTTGTATAGCGATTACGAAACACGCACCGCATTGTCAATGGGAATAGGAAACAAAAAAAACTGAAGAAGAAATGGATCCATTAAGAGAGCACATCGTCAATGAAAAAAAATGATATCCGGATGATTGAGTTGTAAGCAGAAACGCAATTCAATTCACAACGGCATTGGATTGTGTCGAACGAAATCGAAATAAAGACGTCACATTTGGCTATGTTTGTACAACAAAGACATATATTTTCGTTAAGCGAAACACCACAGAGAGTCAGAGCTAACAATTGTCGTGTTATTTACTGCCACGAAGAGAGCACTTAATCATCGAGCATGCGCTCACTTACCAACCACACATTGTTTATACGCGCGCGGCTCAAGAACACAGAGCGCAGATTGTGTTTGTTGTCGCTTCTTTTCAACCAGCGCACCAAATATCGTATTTAGTACGCCTTGAAATTGCTACAAAAAGCAAAGCTGAAAGAGAAAAAAACAACAACCGTCGCGCCTGCGCCCAACCAAAGCAAAAAAATATTAATAAATTATCAAAATTGCTTGAAAAAAAGAGCAGTGAAGAACGAACAAACGCCACAGCGCATTCATTTGGCTTGTGTTGTTTCTTTATTTGGGCTAACAATACGCATACACATATTTTATGCGAACAAGTGTATATGGGGTTTGTGCGCACCGCCACACCGCTTCGACTGCGAAAAGGCGGATCAAAATATTTATTTATGTGTTCATAAAGCGATTTTCTGTAGCAAACAAATCGTGCGAGCGAGTGAGCGTGCGCGCACGTAAGGAGAAAATAAACCTTGACTGAAAAAAACCAACCGCCTGTGATGAAATCGAACCGATATATGCAGTAGGAAGCGCGTTTTAATGGATTCTTTCTGCAGCGTTTGTCGGCAGTACCTATCGACAAAATCGATGACTTAATTATTGCGCTTATAAATTTTGCATCTTTCAATTAAGACGGTAACGGCACTTGTTATAGCGCTGCACGGCACTAATTAAGCGTGTCTCCAGCTTTGGACGCGGTCCCAAAAAAATTTTGATTCAGTGTATATACGTTCGTTGGGGCTTTACACACAAAACCAATGCAATCTGATAACGTTCTGATCATGAACGCTTATTGAACTCATGAAGGCTGTTTGCCAACAACGAACAAGAATGCATTAATTATGCGCGCTGAAAATGGACGTGTGAAATTCAGAGGCGATTCTTTATATTCGACTATCGATAAAATGAACTTGGTGAAGAGAGAGAGAGAGAGAGAGAGAGCGAGCAAAGGAGAGAAAGACATAGAGAGTGACACACAGAAAGAAAAAACCGAAGAAAATTTTAACGACCAAAAAGTCCTTAAACATAACAAATATTATATTTCTCGTGACACTCATTACCATGTTCGATGAGGCACGTTTTTCTCTTAATAAACTCGACTCGAACTCTTTTCATACGTGTAGTAATGAGTGTCGAGTTCTTTGCGTACGCTTTGTGTTTTAATGAACCGAAGTATGGAACCGGAGTAAGTTGTACATACGCAAAACGTGTACGTTTCACAGTTCCTGATCCAGTACAACTGATTACAACAATGCGATCCTGTTATCCTTGGTGCATTTTTTTTACATTGTCTTTGTTCTTTATTCGCTGCGCCCATTTACGGTTGACAGAATTCGAATCGGAATTTCATCGCTCGTTCACCGTTTGCGAATACACAGTGACACAGTGTCAGTACCGGTACGGTAACTTGTTATCATATGTTCTTTTCGTTACGTTTGCGGCCAGTTCGTCGCCTAAGTCTTTCGTTTTTTTTATTCATCGAAAAAAATTATTAAGAACGTTTCATTAAATTTAGATTAACATTCGGTTTGACATGAAGCAATTCTTAAACAAAATATATTTAAATATTTCTCCAGTTAATATTTATTTCAGTTCAGTGCCAATTTCCAGGCAGAGAATTCCGCGAATTTCAATACAATGTATATGTGTTTTACATCCGCCTAAATTTTGAGCATCGTTTATTACGGCTGTCGTTCTAGGTAACATCACAAGACATTTCGCCTTTTCCCATTGATTACGATCATTACGCCGAACAATTTCGAAAACATATCAGACATTTATATTACTGATTTTGAGAATGCATTGCAAGATGAAAGGGAATAACGACGAAAAGGAAAAAAAAAATTCACACCAAGTGACGACCTTAAAGAAATCTGTCCGCTACATTGTTGTGCGGGCAGAAATGATGACGACCACGACGGCAATCAGTTGGTCTGGCAGCCACGGAATTGATTGAAATGCCACAAGACGATGAATAACATTTGCGATGAAAATTGAACAAGCCATCAAAAGCACATTGATGAAGCGATTTGGAAATGCATAAAATTAAATTATGGATTTTGTCGGGTCGGTCATTTGGTCGTTGTGCATTCGTTTTTTTTTATCGCTCTCGCTGTTCGTTAAATATTTAATAACAATAATTTGTTGGTGAATTTTAATATGTGCGTAAGATCAATTTATATCTGATTTATGAGTGGTTCAATGGAAAATGTTCGCCTCCAAGCGGCAGCAGCAGCATAAATGGCTGCATTGTGTTTGTTCTGATGATGAAGTTGCAGCGCGCGCATCTTTCTCACTTGCTCCAACAACTGTTGGCTGATTTCATAAGATTCTCCCAAAAAATCAACGAAATGGACCGAATTGTTTTTTTCGTCGCTTTCATGGGTCTTGATTATGTCCTGGCAGGCAATTTCGTTGTTTCACTTGGGATTTTAATGAAATTTTTATACATTTTTTAATGTGTATTATTTTCCGAAGATCAAAAAGATGTACTGACTACCATTAAATTTATTAAGTTTTCCTTGGCTGGGCTGCGATGTGCTGAGCTGTGTGCTTTTTTTCACAGTTTCGCAATATTACATATAAATTTTTGGTGAGTATGTGAAATGCAAGCGTCGCGTTTGCTGCCGCTCGCCAATTTTACCAATAACGCGAAGATTTTTGTGTTTGCACGCACATAAATTTCACAAATGATTACAATCAAAAATTAAGAAATTACATTTTAATGACAAATAATGACACGTCGTAAATTTACAACGCGCTCGGTTCGGTTTTGGCCAAGAGATAACAGTGTCGAATTCAGTTTGGGAAAGAAAGAAGAAGAAGAAGAAGGAAAAAAAATATATTGATCAAGCAAGCACTATGGTCTGGTTGCGTTTGTGTACACAGAGAGTCCGAACCTTCGTGCTGGTGATTTAATCGACTCATTTTGAGTTATTTATGAGTTCATGTTCGCTTATGATAAAAACCGAAGCGAGATTTGTTTTTTTTTATTCACTTACCTATATGTATTGGGTTTGGTTCGTTGCCGTTTAAATGTTGCACTTGGACTCTTACGACGGCAAAGATTTATGATATTAAAAATGCTTTGTATATCCATATATTGGGCCTGTTCTTGAGCGCTCGTTCACTTACCCGTTCGCGCATGCTCAACGAACATTTCGAACGCAATGTCGTCCACAAAATGCAGATAAGCAACAAATTTAACTTGGCAACTGCATCAAGAAATCAAGCCGACGAGATAACCGACCGAAAAAAAAATTGAAGTGAAAGAATTTCGATGTAGTGCGTCCAATTTACGAGCTCACTCATTTGGAGTTGTAATGGATTTTATGACGTGCGTACAAAACGCACCGATCTTTCTTTTATCTCTCTCTCTCTGATGGATGCATTGGTTCGCGAGCACGCACTGACTGCGGTCATTACGGTGGACAGATTTTGGTCGTTCAACATCAATTCCATCATCGGTCACATCCATCATATGCCTTATCATCTCTCTTAATGCTTAATGGCCTATTGGCGTAGCACCCCAGCAAAAAAAAAAAATCTGATCATAATCAAGACATTAAAATTAACCATTTTTTTGACATTACGGAATTGCCGGTTTTGCCTCCAACCTAAATAGGCTTTAAAACACAAATTTTTTTCGTTACTTCTTCACCTTCACACAGTCCAAGAAAGAGTTCATTTTGGCTTAAGCTTTAATGCTAACAATCAAAATAAAAAGTCACAACTTAATTTTTGTTATGGCTAATGGATAAATTGAAGCCACTCTCAACCTGTTCACCGCATCATTCCAATCATGATGTCCAACAACAAATCGTATGCAATGTTGCGCGATTTTTTTTCTTCGGTTTCTCTTCATTTCTCCCGAATGAAAACAACTAAATCGAAATACTCATCTAGAAGAGAAAAAAAAAACAAAATGTTTTATGGTCAAGCCTCGAGGTATAAATGGTGAAATTCCTTTTGATTTACGATCGATAAATGTAACATCGAATAAACGAACGAACAAAAAAAAACATATCGGAATTCACTTTAACAATCGTTATTGATAGGTTTTTATTAGGCCAACGGCAATGACTAAGTGGTTTTACTTGAGCAAATGCAAAACCACTTGAATCATCGAACTCACTTGATGAGGCTAAAACAAAAACAAACAAACATTACAATTCGATTCCGACCAAAGAAAAAATTAGTCCGCTCGAAATGTTCCAACCACAAACTATTCTTCATTCTGATTCTGCGCACTTATCGCGATGAAAGCATATGATGGTCCAGCATCAAGACATCGATTTCGAGAGAGAGATAGAGAGCAAAAAAAACAGCAGAGTTAAAGCATATATCATTGAATACCATTTTCGAGTCAGAAACCTCTGCGGTCGGTTAATTCACTGCTTATTAATGAACCATTGGCATGACATTTTTGATATGTTGATGACGAAAAAATTGCATCCACACTCCCCAGAGTGTGTATGTTTTTTTCTCCTGCCATATTATGATTGACTGCGAAAATTATTATTTACGGATGTTGTTGCAGATTGTCAGAGCCAAGTGCCCAATAAAGTTCATATGTTTTTTTGTTTTGGTTTTCGTTTGTGTTTAGTTGTTCATTGAAGCGAAAACAGAAGAGAAGCAAAAAAAAGAGACACTATGTACGCATGCATTTGCATTCGATTGACAAGGACAAGTTTTCAAGTGTACCTGCTGATCGGCTGCCACTTGTAGTACGCATAATTGCATGGCAACAAACAGAATAACAAAAAAAAGCAGCAAATGTGCGACAGCCAAGAGACCAATCGAACGATACGTGCGGCTTTAATGCCGTCACACATAAAACGATACGGCAGAAACGAATTCCAATCAGCTTTGGAATTAGTCATAGGGAGATAGAGATAGTTTTTGCCCGGTTTATGAGTCGCGTCACAACCAATTACAGATTGTTGTTTGGGTCATTTAAGTCGCGCGCATTTTAATTGAACGCCAAAACGGTAGCGCGCTGTCGCCGCGTCGCTAATTCCAACTCGGATACATTGCCGCGCGATTAATATTTATATGCACAATCCATATGGGTTTTATAAATGCGCTTGCTTGCAATCAGCCACAGAGAGCAAAGGAAAGAAGAAAAAAAACTAAAGGCAGCGCTTTTAATAAAAATGGATTTCATTTGGTTAAAAGAATGCGCGTAATAATAATTAACCGACTGACGACTTGAGTAGGTATTAATGTATAACACATATTCGATGGAGAAAAAAAAGAAGCAAAGTTTACTGCTATGCACCTATTTACTACGTTAATTTGCATACTTTATCGTTGCCGTATGGCTTTCGAATCACTCTCGGTTTCTCTTTGTTTGCGCGACTTTGAGATCGATGTGCAACGCGCGGTTCCGTGAACAAATTAAAGAATTATGCCTGATTATATTTGTGTGTGTGTGTGTGCGCGCGCCCGAGTCGCTGGTAGTGTCGCGAATTCAACATGCGTATTGCATGCAATATATCGATGTATCGAGGTAATAATTTCACTCGACATCATATCGCTTTTAAACGGTCCAATTTTCTCTGAATTTATTTACGTAAAAGAATACATTTTGCATTTTGTGTGAATCGATGTCTCTTTCTTATCTCTCTCTCTCTCTCTCTCTCTCTCTCTCTCTCTCTCTCTCTCTCT
>NW_022595244.1:6725626-6736262 GCF_009176505.1 Sitodiplosis mosellana
TCTCTCTCTCTCTCTCTCTCTCTCTCTCTCTCTCTCTCTCTCTCTCTTGCTCGATTTCGACTTCAACTGTTCGATTACATTTAAATGGTGATTTTTGGCGCTCACACTCAAAATGAAAGATATCACATTCGATACGGAACGCATACTGCTGTCAATCAATTCATACCTCATGAAAATTAAATTAAAGTCACACGGGCGCAAAATAATTGACTACAATGCAAAACGAGAAACAACAACAACAACAACAACAACGAAATGAAGAAAAAAAATCGGCTAAAACAGCAAATGAACTGAATTAACAAACGGACCGAGAAATCCGAACACAATCGTCTTGTGTCGTTTTTGTTTCTGTTTCTGTTTTTTTTCTCGCGAAATGAAAATAAACAGCCAATGCTGTTGGGAGAAGTTGATAAAAAAAGAGAAGAAATAAAACTACATTAAACGCTTCACCGAAACCTATTATTACTGGATCACATCGGTGTCGGAAAAAGACGATCTGAATAAATACACACGCATTTTCTTGCTTCACCTGCAGAAATGTGAATTTACATAAAATTTACCACTCATAAGAGACGGAAAAATTGCCACAGCTAATCGAAGTAAATCGTTGGGATGAAGGCATGGAGAGCAGTCGACACAACGGAACATTTAGTGTGAACGCATTTTACGCCTCGCACACGAAATTGTCTTTGATATCATCATGTATTGGTATCGTTTTCGTGAGGTTCTCGGTGCGCGTAGGACGAACAACAATCGAATACGGCAAACGAACGAGCAGAATACACCAAAAAACACACATCGCACCGAAATTCGAAATTTAATTCACTGAAGGCTGGATAATGTGTCAAGAAACCGACAGTCCAAGCAAAACAGAGAAGTAAATATACTGAAGAGAGAGAAACCCACAGCACAATCCAAAAAAAAAACAAAACAAAAAAACAATTATAAACACGTAAAACAACAGCACAAAAAAGAAATCCAATTAAAATCGCTGAATTTGACATAGAGTGTGAAAATGTAGCACTATACTGTCAATCTTTTCTTTTGTGGTGATGTAGTTGGCGGGTCGGCATTGTTGCTGTTGTTGTTTTTTGTCTTTTCGTACATATGCACGCGGCCCGGAATGGCATCGATACGTTGTCGGTGCATGTTATGCGGATCGCCCGAGATCTGGCTGGCCATTGTACAACGAGCATGGCGAGAGAACACACGCATTTTTGCCAAACGCTCAATTGAGCACAGGCACAGGTCTGAATGAAGATGTTTTATTGGATTTGCGAAAATAAATCAAACGAGATGTACCGTTGCATTCGGTAACCCCAATAGAATCCAAGCCATACTTCTCTTCTTCTTTTTTCTCTCCTTATTTTACTGTAATAATAACTGAAAATGGAATAAATTTTCGCTCATTTCCGTTTGGCATGAGACTTGCCGGCGTCCAGATTTCATTCGGTGTATTTTCTATTTAATGGCCAAACCAGAGCTACGGCTTTGGTTGTATACCGATAGCTATGGACTCCGCTTCAATTGCTAGCATGGTCCAGCGGATTAAGACGCACCGTGCAAAACATATCACACGTCATAAGAAACAATTTATGTGCGCTTAAGATTATATTCGGCGATAAAAGTCATTTTTTAAAACAATAGTTTATTATTTAATGATAGACTTGATAATTTCCGTTTGGACGATGCACACACATCGTTCGCTTTGCTTGGTGCGATGGCGATACCATCCCAAGTACTATCATCATTTATATTAATACTTGAAGAGTTTATCATTTTGCATACAAACTAATGTAATAATTTTCTTTTCTCTTCAAATTGAGTGGAGATTCTGTGTGTGAGAGCCCGCCGCCACCGACGCTATGTGATTCTTCATAGACATCAGTGTGTTGTTGTTGTTTTTTTTTCACTTTTCAGTTGAGTGTGTGTGCTGTTGTTGAACAACAGGTTTTTCTTGGCCATTATTTCGTTGTTATGTTTCAAATGATTCCATCCACATGGATTACAGATTTCCAGTGAAGAAACCCATTTTGATGCTTAGCATCGCTTCATTTCGCGCCATCATCGGCGAAAGAAATTCGTAAAGGCACATTGCGCGCACATGCGGACATGCGGTCGCTGTGTTGTCGATGCTTTTCTACATATAAGGCGATCATTTAGTTTGTTATCGGGTCACTTTGAATGGCTTTTGTCTAGCACTTCATTGTGCATATCTTAAAATATTACTGTTATTATTAAAACGGTGAATCAGTTGTGTGTGTGTGTTTTTGCCGAACCACATAATCTCACACTCACACACAGATAGACTATCATGCGAGCGTGTGTGCGCGCTCGCGCACGCTCAAAACAATAAAAAAATACACACATTGTCTATCTTCTAAATGATGCTATTTTTAACGAATATTAGAGAAAAAAATTTCTTTTTTTTTATGATGGACACAACAATTTAACTACATACCGTGATACTCGACCCAAGTTTTCGCTTCTCATTCAACTTTGTTGTGACTCGTTCGGTTTTTTTTGCGCTCATTTTTCATAATTAAAATTTTGATTTTTGTTTTTCTTTTATTTATTTTGTTTTTTTCTCTCGGTTTAACAAAGAAAAGATTGAATCGAAACGTACGCGGCACGAAAATTCTATGTGAGTGTGCAAAATATTCAAATATCGTCTGTTGATGGTAATGGATTGAGATAAAAAGCGAATCCATCTACGGGCATTAATACATTTAACCGAAAAAAAGACCATTGCACTGAAGTGTTGTGGCTAAATTGCAAAGACGGCATCGACAATGTAATAAACGCGTTCGCCATGTGAATTGGAAAAGGTTCGTCAAATTAATTAAGAGATCGTTCAAGATATTTAGCCGGATGCGACAATGGGAAACATGCCGAAAATATTTCGAATAGATATATAACGGTGAACGTGAAGAGAATCGACTACATGAGACAGCTGTAGCCGCTGAAGCGTCACATACACAACCGACTATGGAATGCAGCCATAAAAACCAACCATAGAATTCTACTTTAGATCGCCATTCTTGAGATTGAGACGCGATTTCGTAACGTAAATTCATACTAAAATGAATTTATTGTAAATAAATTTCACTAAATGAATACACGGTGTGCGCATGGCCGCATTTTTGATGCGAACCAACAAACTAACACACAGAACACAAAATACAAATGAAACATGGGAGAAATCCGCTTGAAACTAAACTGATAAAATCTTGAATTTCAAATCATTTTCAGTAGTACGAAAAGCGTTTCTCTCTTTCTATCGCTTGTTTAGCTCTTTGCGCGTATTCGCATCATCTTTAAACAAATAATGACCGTTTTTTGAGCTTTTTTGTCATAATATTAGCCGCATCCAGCCGCACAAATATTGAATAGTCATATTATCAAATGGAAGTTAAGTTAAGACATAATCAAACGAATTGCTTTAATTTTCCACTTTTAATTTATTTCACAGCCAAAGATTATGAGAGTTAGGCCTAATGTTTGGTGAGTAGATGATACAACTGAGTAACGTTTGTGAGCATTGAGTGTCTATTGATACAGATTTCAGATTCTGAATCAATGATTAACCATGTATGGTTGGTTGTACGCATCCAGACGATGCTATTCGCTTACATAAGTAGATTCCCACTTTCTTATCCCTATAAGAACCAATACTTGCTTAACTGGAACCAAATTCACGTGGTTCCCAACGAATATCACTCAATGTGCAAACGCAGTTCTCCATGTCGAATAATCGTAAACAATACAAGTGCAGTTGTTCATATCGGATTCTCAAAACTAGATAGTGTCGCGGCGATGGCAAGAGCATTTTGCTCATAATATGACTGATTGGCCATGTTCAAACCAATCTGTATACAATGTTGTGGCGACTAGTATATGATATCCAATTTGTATATTCGACGTTTTTCTCTTAAATTCAAATCCAGTTATTTTACAAAATTATGTCGCTACTTTTTTTTCTGCTATAGTATTAACATTGATGAACGGAACATGTTCAACTGATTAAATATGTCGTTCTGTATTATTTGCATCATTTTGTCGGAAAAATCAAATTGATTGCAAATATGTATGCTTCAATTGTTTAATTCCGAACAAACTCCTCGAAAGTGTGTCATAGAACTCCGGCAATAGAATAAAATAAAACGCAAAATGAAACGTCGGAAACTTACTCGATCAAGATGGAAAATGACACGAGCTAATGTAATCACACTGCATGCAAGTTGTGACAAAATATTGAATCGATAGACAGATGTAAAAAAGAATCTGCGAAAAATCGTACACAATTTTAACTATTTGAATCACATTTTTTTTAGAATAAAGCTTTCTCTAGATCTGAATTCACTTCTTGTAAGAAATATGGGATTTAATTAAATCCTGCAGGATTTGTCCGTTGTTCCGATCTGTATTGGGTGATTCAAGCTCACGCAATGAATATAGAGACAGTTTGTAGAAAGCTTCATGATTAAAACATACGGATATGGAGAGTATGAGATGCACATAGAGGAATAATTGTAGAGATTCAGCTGCAATCACTCCGAAGCATATCTCTGCGATGTATCCAATCGGCGTTTCCTTATTCCAGGGCAAACTGTGTTAAAATACTGTTGTAGCAAAGCACAGTGAATAACGTTCAAGTAAATGCTCGACTCACCTTAGTTTATCGGGATGATAAAGATATTCAAAATGTCCCACCCATATCCAGCAGTATAGAATCGGAAGCAAAGTCAGAATTGTTGCACCAACAAAGTAGATGCCGACAGTATATTTAAAGAAAATGCGCTCACTTTTGTTATTGGCTCATGCCAGAAATCAAAATGAACTCTTTTCAGCGTCTGCATGCGATAGGGAAATTCATAAAACAATTGAAATGCAAGAAATTTTAATTTTTTTAAATTTTTTTTGGACGAAATTTCAAATATCCGTCAATAATTCGCCGAAAAACCAAACTGATTTCAATTCTTACTTGCGTAAATCTCCGACAGTTGTTTGAACACATCATTTATGTCATTTTTACATGGAACCATAACAATGAAAGTGTACATAGCTTCTGAATAAGCGATAATTTGAAAAGCTGAATACAAGGATGCATCCACGTCAATAAACACCACACTACGGCAATAAATCACATTTCATAGCAAATCCGTAGCGACTGCAAGGAAAGCAATGCCAGTAAGAATAATGTGGGCCGCTTCCATGGCCAGATCCCTCCACTTGTTGGTACATTCTTTGGCAGGACACACGTCACGTTAAGATTCGCTGAATCGATGGGCAGAAGTGATGACGTCGATCGTTCTCTGACGATTTTGCTAAATATTGTAAAAATGATTTAAAACCGCTTTTTTATTGTAACGTTTTCTGAAATAATTTTAGCTAGGGGCTAACCACGGTTTTAAAAATAACCAATAATGACCGACTTTAACATTTTTTATCATTTAAACAAATAAATTCCGATATGATCACATTTTGGTCGATTTTGTCCGATTTTTGCAGTAATTTTTTCGCTTTAACGAATGCATACTGGAAGTTCCCGATTCTGGAAGTGGGTTATGGTGGACCTTCCATCCTGACCAGACTGGGTTTGACAATGCCCTGGCCCATCCTGAGAATCCACTTCCAGAATCGGGAGCAGTACTAAACGATCCTGAGGATCCACCAAAACCCACTTCCAGCATTTTTGGACCGGCAATGACGTCAGCACATTAAACGTTTATAGTCGATATTAAACGATAAAATTCAATATTATACAGATTTTTTCAATTTTTTACGGATGTCATTAAAATTGGGCGATAAAAACAGATTTTGTCAATAAAAAAAATCCGTGGTTAGCCCCTAGAATTTTAGATGCACATTGTGCATTGCACAAATGCCATTTAAATACTTAATTTTATTGATCGTAATTTGAACTGAATAATTAAGCTTTGAAATGTCAAGTATGCAAATTTTGCATTTGTTACTGGCCCAACCGCTTGCTTCAACGATTCGATGATAACTAACCAAGTTGTTCTTCTATTGTTGTAATGTCATCCATAATATTGATTAAAGCACATTAGTCTTAGTTATTGGAGTTAGCTGTGTTTTAAAAATACACAATCATACCAAATGCATTTTGTCATTGTTTGTGTCCGCTTGATTGACACGGATGTACTGTACGTCAATGTTATCAACAAATCCGCATACATGCAGGGATATTCGACAAATGACTCATTTAACAGCATAAAAACTGAAGTACATCTATGCATCATTTAAACACTAAGGGTAAATATAACTTGACCAATGGAATCAAAGAAATGTAGAACTTTCGAAAAACACCAACGTCAATCCTTTTGAATTATCCAAAATCCAATTCGGCTGAATTTCTTTCCGTTTGACGATTTGCGTTTGGAGGAATTCATAAAACATGTGCACACAAAATGTTCATGTACGAATTTCTATTTACGTCCAATGCAAATATGAGCATATGCATATTCAGTGAAAGACTCTTTTTCTATTTTCAATAATTTGCCAATTCAATAGCTTAAAGTTAGTCTTGAATATTACCGAATGGAGAAATATCAATGGCTTGTCAAACCATTGAATGAAATCCACAATATCACAATTTTCTCTTCACGTATGAATTCAGTGTGCATTAACTCTTCGGCTGGAAAATCACAACTTTGTAGAGCCAAGCGGCATTTTCTCTTGTTGGATTGGCTGGTTTTTGTAAACTTCTGTTTATCTTCTGTCTCATTCGGCAGTTGAGGCATTTTGATTCGAAACGTGCGAATTCAGTGGTCTGACTCCATATCTATGAATGAAATTACTCGAAACAGAATGGTAAAATACGTAAAACAGATTAACGGTTTTCGATACTTTTTTTTTCATTTCTTTATCACCGCCAAGCTGTAAATAATAAAGTGGAGGTTTGGCCGGAAAAGAGGGCAAGAACTGATGCATACATTTGATGTGATATTCTCATTTTAATTTTTTGATACGTCAATAATTGTGTTTTGTTGTGCACATAACTGCGGATGCACTTAAGCAGCCAAAGCTATACGAAACCGTAATAACCAACAATAAAACGGAAGTATTGAGTCGGATTCTTACCATAGATCTGAGTCTCTGATAAACCATCTTTATTTACTCAAGTTCCATGTGATTTTCTTGCATTATCTCCACCTGATTTCTTTAGTTTGATTTGATCGTCTTTTCATTAGGCGGATGGGCTGTTCTTGAGGCCGATTGTTGTTTTGTTTAAGCTTGATTAGTTGAAAAGTCTTAACATCAATTTGACAGACATTAATCAGGCAGCAATTGAAAATGAGTTTCTCTCTTTCTCTCTCTCACACATACACACGAATCACTTGGTGGGGAAGTCTTACTCAAATTCCGAAACAAATTTTCATTTAGAAATTTAATGAGCTGCGGGCAAACAGTCATCGCACTGGTTTTTTTCTTCGTTTTTTTTAAATACTGGAATCGGCTATTGGCGAAACAAAATCGGTCTGCTAATCAAGTGACTAGTAATCACTGACTACCCAAATTTTTCATTTGAACCAATCCAGAAAGAGATAATGGAGCAGCGTATTGAAACCTGTACCAAATATTTTGAGATTCAAATCAAATATGCTGACTGCGACTGTATCCAAATCCAACCGTAAATAAATGAATAATTTCTTGTCTCGCATCGTTTTCATTGCGAATACCATTTAGTGGCCGTAATTTGTTTTCTCTAAATTCTATCTAACCCAAATATTTTGTTGTTGCCCTGTGCAATCGAGCACACACATATGTATTGATATATACACACAAAAAAAGTATCAGCGAGTTCATTACGAGTGGACTTGCTGAAGACAAGAAGAAGAAGAAGAAGTAAAAAAAGAGTTATCTATTAATAAAAGTTGGATATAAATGAGAAGTGGAAAAAAAACCGAACACGAAAACTTGATCATCAGAGAAATGATTATCGGTGCGGGCTGACGGGATGGATGATGGCGGTGACGATAATGATGTTGATCGCTGCTCGTTGTCCGCTATCTTGGCAAATAACTTTTCCCAATCATGTTGCTTAAAGTCTTTGTTTTTCTGCTCTCTTCCTTCATAATTTATTGATTTCAAATCGCGCACACACATACCGGGCGGAGAGGTGGCTCGGACACATACACAAGAGAGAAGTGCAGAGAAAAAACACACACGACAACTAGCGATAAAGAAGAAAAAACCGTCCGTATGCGAACGGTGCAGTGCGACTGCTTCTTCTTCTTAACTAACACATCTATACATATAAGTCGCCATATTGGTTATAATGTTCACAAATGGCACGCAATACACTGTATACATTTTCAATATGGTCGCGCCCATTGTGTACGACAGTGTGAAGAAGAAGAAGCAGTATTATAAGAAACTGTGTATGGGTTTACATAGGGATGGAAAAAACCTACATTAAAATCATTTGATTTGATACGATGCGAAGTCATCATCCAAAACGATTGCGTACGTAGCGTACACTTCCAAGTGTTGTGTGCGTTGTGCGCGATGCCCGCGCACATTTACTTATATTTTACCACTGGTGGGTATAGAGTTTTATTTTGGCATGAAGCAAATAAACTATGCGCAACATTCGTATAAATTGTGTCTCGTCGCGAGTCACACGGAATCGGATAAATTTTCGAATGAGAATGGAGTTTTGCATGCGTGGACAACACGATTATAAACCGTCCACCAAATGGATGTATAACGTCGTTTAAGCAGGAAAAAAAAGCAATTTCGCCGTGCAAAGCGAACATATAAAAAGCCACAGCAACAACAACCGAAACAAAACCCAACTGCTGGAATCTTTCGGGTGGAAGAATTTATTTGAAGAGTTGATCCACAACTTTGGTGACGTGATGAGTGCGCGAAATGAACAAGAGAAATTCAAATACCAATTCAGCCAGAGATGATGAGGAGAAGAAAAAAAAACAGACACACACATGGCGTACATGCTCAACGCACAGCCCATGTGATTTCACATGAAATGATTACAAATGATCGAGAATGAAATGGCTGAGAAAATGAATCTATCGGACTGTGCAATGGGTACATCTGGCAAGAGATAAAATATTTGTCCGGTGACTGAATGAGTGAAGCACGGCAAGAAGAAAACAAAACCGCAGAGCTTTGCTTCGCTCCGCTCTGCGTTCTTGAGTTTTTAGTTACTTAATCTATTTTGTTATTTCACAACAAACTATTTTTTGGCGCACTACATGAAATGTATTTCATCAAAGTAACTTTGAAGTAATATATTTATTTGCAAAATGAAT
The DNA here is from genome assembly GCF_009176505.1 of Sitodiplosis mosellana. Taxonomy (NCBI): domain Eukaryota; kingdom Metazoa; phylum Arthropoda; class Insecta; order Diptera; family Cecidomyiidae; genus Sitodiplosis; species Sitodiplosis mosellana. Next base: position 6,734,926 of record NW_022595244.1, read on the forward strand.
TACAAGATCTTGGTTTTATTCCTTTTTAGAAATATACTGCCTCTGGTTTGAATTGAATAAATAATATGAGCATAGAATCTAAAATCACTTTAATTCTGTTCAAGACTCAGGAAAATACTATACGAAAAATTAATGAAATTTTTAAACAACATTTGATAATAAAAATTTTATTGGCGCTTTGAGATATTGTGCACTTATTTGTCGTTACTGCCACTGTTATAAATTAAATAAAAAATATGAGCATAAAATTCAAATTCACCATAATTTGTTTCAACACTCAAAAAGTATCTAGGGAAAAAAAAGCAGATTAGTAGCTCTATATTTCATGTAGTGCTAAAAATGCGCAACCAGAAAGACACAAATCCCGTTTTCACTTTGCGTTCCATTTTATGAACGATTCGGAGGAGGTTGGCATTCACGAATTTTCAGTAATGTGCCCGTGCACATTTTTTTTATTGCCATCATCCAATTCATTTATCATTTCGTCAACAGGGCCATTGGCTCATTTAAACTGTCACATCTCGCAAAAAAAAAACTGACAATGACAAAAGATCCAATTCTGAAATGTTTCAGTTTCTTTGCTCTCGGTGTGTACAAAACGATTTCCATGTTGCTTTTTTTTCTGTGGAGTAGCGAGTTTTTTCTTTGCAAACTCAACCACCGAATGTATCTGATAAATCGATGATTTATCTGACTGTTGCAGTGGCACAGGTAATTCATCAATTCACATTCGAGAAGCAATAATCATAATTTTTCTTCAGCTTCGCGACTCGAATTTTTCATTCATGTACACATGATCCATGAAGACATTTACAAGCGCTGTGTTTAAAAGAATCAACATGGTAACAACCAAAGCGAGAGAGAGAGAGAGAGAGTGAGAGAGTGCAAGAGGGAGAGAGCAAAAAAACAAACATCGAAAATAATTAATTAAAATGTTTATTGTCGGTTGCGATTGTGTGTGAGCGAGCGAGCGAGCGAACGAGTGGATGCGCGTGCGCGGGCGCGGGCGCGCACACATGGTGCGATACACGAGAACCAAGTCCGTTTGCATTTGCATGCGCAAGATCTAACTTTGAACATTGAAACCAGTTATGATTAATTGATCAAGTTCAGTTGAACTGAAAATACAACATGCTCGGCACACAGCGCGCAACGGCATCGTGTAGCATTTTTGCTATTTGTTTAGTTGGTTCGATTGTTTCGGGCCAGCGCTAATAAAAAGGTTCATGTCTACCTACTAGCACAATTCAGTTAGCGATTGCCATTACGATTTCAAGACACACACACAGTGAGAGAGAGAGAGAGAGAGAGAGAGAGAGAGAGAGAGAGAGAGAGAG